>NW_008825290.1:582509-594083 GCF_000699105.1 Pygoscelis adeliae | reverse complement strand
GGGGAGAGGCCGGCGCAGGGCAGAGCAAGGAGCCGGTAAGCGCTGGGGGGGGAACGGGGGCCGGGTTTCCTCCTCCCGCGGAGGGGGACTTTGTTTTGTCCATCCCTCCTCCCTCCCCCCCCAGCCGTGACTGGGGCCTCCTAGCAGTTTCCTCTGCTCCCCTGATGTTGGGCAAGAAGAGGATTGGTCCTACCTGAGGTAGTGCAGGGGCTTAGGGCGTTAGGGGCCTATCCTGAAAATGAGAGCATCAGAGAACATCTGCCAGCAGTTAACCCGGGTGAGTGCTGGCAGGAGGTGATGGGGAAGGACTTGGGGCACTGCGTGGGCCAGCAGCGGGGCAGGCAGGATGAATGACAGTTATACCAAGAAGTGAGACGTGATAGCAGGAAAAGGGTGACTGGTAACAATTTTGCATGTTTATTTTTTCTTATAAGATGCTGTGGGGTCATGGCAGCTTCTCTGTAGATAGATGAGTCACATAGTGCATGCATGTCAACTAAGGCGCAGAAGGAAGGAAAAGTATCCAGATTAGAAAGAAGATCAAAAAATTATCTTGTTATTGAGGAGTGGTGGACAGCTAGCTGTACCTATGCTAGGTGCTAGCTGTACTATGCATAGTACATACCTGTACTATGCTAGGTATGCTACTACCTTGCTGGACTGCAGGATGCTAGGATGTGAACTGCTCCCATTTCATGGCTAGTGGTCAGACCCTAAAAAGGGTTGGATTCTGCTGAGCTCCTCAGTTCTCGTGACTCCCGGTGTGAGAGCTGGTGGGTCCAGAATTCCGGCTGTGTGCAGCACCTTCTGCATCCTTCTAGGTGTTCTCAGGGTGAGAGCCAGGATGCACAGCAAGCACTCCGGCGTGAACACAGGCCTAGGAATAGATGCAATCATAGAAAGGGAGATTGATTTGACGCTATACAAAGTTGAAGGCAAACTAAGTACTAGTATTTGGGTCAGCAGAGCATCTAGGGTTTTGGGAGTAGGTGGTAGTTTGCCTTCAGGTTAGTGGAGTGGACAAAATACCAAAGGGTTTCCTGTCTCTGACCCATCTGATGCCTCTTTTTGTTATCTCATTGTTTCTGACTTTGTTTTTCAGAAAAACTCCGTGATTCAAGAAAGCTACCATGAAAGGTGAGGAAGTTCGGCAGAGGAGAAAAGAGGGCAGGAGTAGGAATGGAGAGCGATCCAGGCACAAGGCAAAGAGCAAGGGTAAACACAGAGAGAGCCGACTTGGCAGCCAGGAAGCAGAGGATGTCTCTCTGCATGCACAGCAGAAGCTGTTGGCAGAGGAGAAAGCGGCCATGGCAAAGTCACGGGAAGAGTCAGCCATCGCAATCTGCCTGCAGGTGCTCCTGCCATACCTCCTAGCTGGGCTTGGCATGGTCTTGGCAGGCATGGTTTTGGATTACGTTCAGGTAAGGGAAAGAAACTGATCTGATGTACCTGGCATGGGATAGGTAGGGGACTTTTCTTCAGAGGCAGGAGATTTGCTCTGGGGATGGCAAAGTAAAGGAGGATTTGCAGCAGTTTCACATACTAATATGTCCTTCAAAGTCAGCTATTATGTACTTCTGTACAGCTCTCGGCAGACAGCGTGTAGTGTTTTTCTGGCCCTTTTTCCCACTACGGAGATAAAAGACAATTGGTACTAAAGAGCACGTGAAAGATCTGAGGCATCTATGTAGGAAGGTGCAGTCCTGTGCAAAGATCTCACCTTGATCCTAGGAAGAGGGTGGCTGAGCTGCAGCCCCAAGGGCTGTGGTGGCGTAGCGCTTTCCTGCAGTAGATACAGCTGTATCACTCCTGGATGTAGTTCTGGAAAGTCCTGCATCCCCTGCTTCATTGTGCCAGGAGCCAGCCAGCCCAGCACTGTTAATGCATCATACAACCAGCCCAGCCCAGCCTGTGCACCACATCCTTTTCTAAGGCCTTGTAGCAGATGACTCAAATCCTTGAGCCTTCTTCCAGTCTGATTTCTGATTCTGTGACAATCAGGACCAGACCTTTCCTCCTATGGTGTAGCAATACAGAGCTTTAAGGTAGTGGTGAGCACCTAATTGTAGACAGTTTAAAGCTGCAGTTAATTTCCAGATTATAAATTGCTATGCCTTTGCACTCTAGGTGACTCTCAGTGCTGTGTGCCTTTTTGTTAACCCTTGTTATTTGACTAGCTAGCTGTTGGTTCAGACTGCCCTGACCTATCAGATACAGTGACACTGAAACTACTGTGCTTGCATTGACAACTTTCACAAATCTGGAGGTGTGTTCTTTTGCTATTAGCCCTGGGCTGATCTCCCTAAGCTAGAAGAGCTATAAAGGCTTAAGAGTGATACAGTATCCTTAACTGACCTTAGCATGTACTCAATACCCAGCAGAATGTCTAGTCAGATCAGAAAACACCAAGGCAAATCCAGAACCCAGTGGCAGGCTACTTCTTGTCTCCTTAGGTGTCATTCTGAGAGTCTTGAGCAGCCACTTTCATTTTTATTTTTCAGACTGTTCAGACCTGCCCATTCCTATGGATCTCTGACATTAAATGCACGTTACCTCCTATTGTGAGATATTAAAGCATGAAGTAGGTTGCAGATGGGTTTACGATGTTGGAGGAGTGTTTCTCTTTCAGCGTTCTTCCCTTAGAATATTTTTTTTCTAGGAAGGACTGGGCCACTAATACAAACAGAATGTTAGGAAACCTCATATTCTTCTGAAACTGCAAAAGTCTGGTTTCTGTTTTATGTAAATAAAGAGCTCACAAAGAGCTTTCATGTTAGTGCATAGAGCCTGGGAAATCAACCCATGCAACATCTCATAGGAGAAGCAGGCCTTTGGCAATTAGTACAGTGACTTTTCGTACATGATCATGGACTACTTGAGCATGTCTCATCGCGGGCTCACTGCTGCTAGGAACTGCCCTTCCTTTCTAAGCCAGTCCTGGCCGCTGCTGCTGCTGCTGTTTCTGTGGGGCAACAGGAGATGCTGCAAGGCTTTGGGCCCCAGGCACTCTCCATCTGCTTGCTCTCAGTCTCTCCACATAAGCTCTCCTTTCTGCCCTTTCCTAAAGTGGGGAAAAGAGGAGCAAGGTAAGAAACAAAAATACACAGCCTGATCCAATAACTGGGACGTATGGTCTCTGTAAAGCATCGTCCTCCCATGAGTCTAAGGTGTCAGGATAGTGCTGTCTGTTGCTAACCCTGCCATGTTGTAAGAGCACTCACTGGAATCCTTGTTCCTTCTTTGCAGGAATGATAAGGTACGTCTCAAACTGTGTTCTTTGGCACTTGTCATCTTTCTGTTCCTTTTTTGTACTGTGGCAGTGGATGGAGGCCCTAGATCAGGGTCAGGGCCCACCAAAGAGGCTGTTTCTGCTTTGGCTCCTACGGGGCAATGCTACCTGTTGGCTAGTTTGCAAGCATAGGGATACAGTGTATTTGTGTGCAGAGAAGGGCAGCAGTGTACCTCCCTGGGTTTTGCCATGATGAGTGGTGCAGCCATGAGGTGGGGTTTTTTTCCCAACTAGTTATAATCTTTTTCCTGCTGTTCAGCAACGCTTTCTTTCCTCTCAAACCTGATGCATCTCTTTGTGGACAAATATGGTATATCTCTTTGCCAGGAAAATGAGATGCATCCCTTTGCTGACAAATATGGTGCGGGTCTTTATCAGAGGCTCCTTAAATGTATAATAAAACGACCCAGTGTACACACGCAGGTCACCTGAACCAATTACTTTCTCCGTGTACTGGTTCATTGGTTGAAGGCTTTTTATGGTGCTTGCTTAGAAACAGAGAGCCGAAGCGTGATAAACTCATAAACCCTGCCAGGCTGACACTTTAGTACAGGATGTGTTGCTGCTGTGTTTTTTAGTGGTGTTTGAGTCATTCAGGCTCATTAATATTTCCTTTACATTAATGTTTCTGCCTGTCAGCAATCCAGTTGGCAGAGACAGTGGCATATGGGACTAGGTATGCACATTATCAGACCTTTGAAAACCTGTGGTAGCTGTCCAGAAATTGTCCTTGATTTCCTTGAAGCCTCTGTGAGTTTCTAACCAGAACTGGGCCTTCATGCTGTCACTTCTCAGTTCCTGGCTGGCATAAAGAGGTTGGGTTGTGTGTGGTTATTACAGGATTTTTATTAACCTCCCTCTTCCAGCTATTGTGGGCTTTTTCCCAGTTAGATTAGCTGAAACGTACTCCCTTGTTAGCTTTCAGCTAACTGACCATTGTTAGGTGGAAGACACACACGTACACACCAAGCCAGCTGGGAGTAGAGGCGGCTTTGGGGGCTGTACCAAAATGTCAACCTAGAAAGCAGCAAAGCACAGAGTCTCCCATCTCTAGCTAGGGCTTGTTTTCCACCCTGCCATGCTTGCAGAGAGATCTGCTGTGCCATCTCAGCCCACTAGGCTTCGTGCTTTGGTTTGTGTGAATTCAGACCAAAAGAAACACACCGTCCAAATGGCTGAGAGCTTCCTCAGTTCCCTATTTATCTGCAAGGCAAAAGTATGTCTTGTTCTGTCCAACCTTACCAATGCATTTAGCTCCAAGCTGGGGACCCTGTCACAAGGACAGAGCCCACAAACCATGAATCTTTACGTGTCTCTGGAGAGAGTGTCAGGGAAGGGGCTGATTAGTACAAAAAGCGTTAGTAAGGCAATGGAATTTAAACACTGAATTTGAACTGGACTGAGAAACCTGTATCTTTCATGCCTACCACTGAATACTTGCTTTCACTTATTTGCCTTCACTGGGGCATGGCTCGATTTGAACCTGTGGTTGAATAGTGAAAAAGCTCAGTTGCCAATGTACTAAACCAATATTATACCCTTCCATCCTAAATTGTGCTTTTAAAGCTTTTTGACTGTCTGATACAATTAGTTTTCCTAAATTAATTATTAGAAAGGAGCCCCAACAGAATAACCTGACTCCCTTCCCCACATGCGTGACTTTGAGCTGAAGTCTTCACTGAGCAGGATACAAATTCTTTGGCTGTATGTGGCCATGATGCAGCTCTGGTTCTTGACCTTGTGTCAGCTGTTTGACCATGGAGACTCTGGGGTGAGACCCCCTCTCTCAAAGACAGTGTCTTCTTGGGAGTATGCAGAAGCAGTGTTTTTCACTTTAGGACAGGAAGGGAGACCAGCTCACAGCATGCCATGGAAATGTTCACCCTTTCTCTCCCTTGCCTGTGGTGTAGTGAGATTACGGAGCTACCTTAAATAAGCTCTGGCTATGACTCTTATCTTGGCCTTTGCAAACTAGCAGAAAGTTGAAGTGATGACAGCAGATAAGGGTGTTCGCTTTTGAAGCTTATTGGCTGGTTCTCTGGATTTTTTTTTTTTTCCCTGAAAGCCAGTCATTCAGAGGTATAGCTGGCATAGACCGATTGTTACATCCTGCGGAGACCATGGAGGGGATGAGAGGGGCCGGCGTCTAAAGGGGCAGATCTTCTCTCACCAGCCTGCTTAGCTGTGTCACTTGCCTGGGGATGAGACCTGCGTAATATCGTCAGCCGTGAGAAATGCGGACTCATGTTTTCCTTGACTTTTCTTCACCTTGAAGGAGAGCGAAACGGATCCTGGTTGTTAACTCCTCCCCACCTCCTCGGCCTTGGGACAGTGAGAAAAGTTCAACGTTGCTTATGGTGGGAGTGAGGGAACTGGGGCCGGTTCACAGCAAGCTTACATATTAAACCATCGTATCAGGCGAGCCACAGACTGACAAGAAATGTAACCTGAGGAGAAAGGACACTAGTGCGTTTGAGCACGCTGAGGGATTCTTGCATGACCTGTCACTCTTTCAGTGCTGTAGCCTGAGCAGGTCTTACTGGTTTTTACCGAGGTAGTGGGAGCTGAATGGGGTGTGGGCTCATTTCTATTCGTCCACAGACATCTCCACAATCTTCTTTTCTCTTTTTTAATTCCCCCCTGGATATAAATCAGAGAACTAGTGTCCGTCAAGTTTGCTGCTACCTGGGCTCAACCCAACTGAATCAGTTTTGGAGGATACCCTTGCTGCAACCCTCTGGATGTGCTCCTGGGAGGAGAAGAAGCTAAAGCAATTTGGCATCATTGCTGTAGTTTGAGGAAAAACATTTCTTTTTACTTCAAAGAGAGCTACCAGGAGGATCTGTGTGATGTCCTGATCTCCCCCCATTTGCCCTGCTGAGCATGGGGTAACGGTGTTTGACCATGGTGGTCACCCAGTTACAATTGGAACTGTGCTTCCATGGCAAGAAGCTGAGAGGTTTCACCTGCAAGTTGACCAGGTCAGCCAGTGGATTTCTTCCAGAGACTTCACTCTCCATTGCCTCCCAGATTTTTGTGCCGTTTCTTCTGGCTGGCTTGGGCATGGTAGCTGCTGGCCTCTTGATGGATGTTGTTCAAGTACGTACATGTGGTTAGGCAACTTCGTAGTGAGAGGGTGGGCTAATTCACTGACCTTGAGTATTTGTGCGTTTTTGTTTTTAATGTGTGTGGTCTTAGCAGCCAGTCAGCAGGATGGCTGTAGGCTTTTCCTGTGCTAGAGAGACGCTATCCATCTTTAGATCAACAACGGGCCCCTTGTAAAGTGGGATAGTGGCTTTTAGACAGGCTGCCTGACACTGCCCTTGGTGCGTTAGACTGGGTGCTCCCTTTACTGTATCTAGCTAAACACTTCGGTGATGACTGCTATGAAGCAACTGGGATCAGACTGCGGCATATTCCCCTATTGCATGATATTATTTCTTTCCTTCAAAAATTGCTGATAAGGAGATCTAGGTCAGGGTTGTTATTAACTACCTGTCTCACTTAGGGGCAAGTTTATGCTTTCAGTTCTTTGCAAACAACCTAATGTAATCTTTGGTCTAGAAGGCATTTAGATACTGTGATGAGAGGCATGCCAGCATAAAAAGATTAGCGTTGCCTACAACTGAGTGCTTCTTGGCCAGATTCTGAGGTGGGTGTAAATTTGGAATAACTTGTATTGACTTCCAAGAAGTGCTTCTGGATTTACACCGTTATGCCCACAACCAGAATCTATCCCATCTGTCTTTCCTTTGTACCAGTGGCACAAATAGAAATGCAAAATTTGATCTAGTTTGGGCATCTCATGCCAGTGGATTTACAAATCAAAAGGCTGGCAGAGTTCCCCAAGGATATATCCTGCACTCTGAGCTCACTGGAGTACATTGGATTTGCTGGCATTAGTACCACAGCAGGAGCTAAATATGGATACTTGAGTGTTTGGAAAGACAATACCTCGCTGTTTTTTCTTGCGTTGGAAGAAACAAAGAAGGCAGAGAAGTTGAATTAAAGGGAATATGAGGAATATCAAAGAAGGGTTAACTGGAGTGGCACACGCTGTTGCTATGCTGTGTTTGTCGTCTCCACCTTGTGCTGTGCTTAGGCACAGACCTGTCTTGCAGCATTACAGAAGTTCTCAAACTACCCAAGATGTTATGTTAATAGTTAGCAGTTATCTCAGAGAAGGATAAAGACATAGTACATACCCACTCCATACCCTCGGTAGGTGAATAGGCCTTTGTCTAAAAGAAATCGAACGCACTTGCTAAGAATTGGGCTCTGTTCAAAAATGTAGCTGTATCCAAACTGATGGAAAACACAAGCCATCTACACCTACATTGCATGTGTCCTTCAAATACCAGAGTGCAGTCTACTTTGTGTATTTGTTCACTAGACTCTTAGAAATGGGGTCATGCGTGAAGCACAATAATAGGAAGTGTATTTTTTGGTGAAGGTGTTTCCAACTATGTTGAAATAGAAGCCATCACTCAGTGGGTTCAGCTCCCAGAGGAGGGAGCTAGTGCATTGAGAGTCACAACTGGCATAGGAGAGATGTTAGTGAGGTAAGCTGCCATGGTATCAACAACCCCGTATCTAAAAACAAAACCAGTAGCTGGGTTTGTTTTTATCAAATCCAGAGATCTTAGCCTTTAAAAGTTTGGATTATGCTTCTGTGCCTTTTTGTCTTTGAGCTGCTTATTTTCAGCTTTTCTTCCTGAAAGTGTGAGAGCTAGAAACTCACTGTCCTGTCCAACTAAAACTTGAGACTAAGGTTTGTTTGCTTGAGGCCAGGTACCATAAGACTCTTATTGGTAATCATGAGGGCTCACGCTACTGAAGTTACAGGTTTTTCTAGTCCAGGAGTCTGTGATTTGCCCATTTTTCAGGGGATGGTCTGGCTGAGGAATGCTTTGCCCTGTTTGCAGTCACAGCAAAACATTCTTAGGAAACGCTGTGTCTGCCTTTGACAGGGAGATACATGGGCAAGCTGTAATACAAGAATAGTATCTAGAGCATAGGTGTGAGTTTAATGGTGCTGCCCTTGTTTTGTTACATACAAAATATCTTGAAATAATGTGGTTCTGCGCTGGGAGTCCAGCTGGCTCTCTCATTTGCAGGGCTGATGTTGTAAAGAGGAGAACAAAGTGGGAATTGCTTGTTTGTGTCCTATCAAACTTTTCAGGATTTTAGCAGTTTCTGATCTGTCCTGGGATGAAACTAAGAACTGTTCATGTTACTGTTAAAAAAACAAACAAAAAAAAACAACGAGAGATTTGTCTAGCCCAATTGACTCCAAAGCTCATACTGTAATAAAAGGATGCCCAAAGAAATAGCCATTTGCCATTTTCTCTTCTTGGTTGTGCAGATGATGCAGTCTCTGTGCAGGGCCGGTAGTACGGCACGGGTCTTTTCTTGCTGGACGTTTCCGCCTTTGCTCCAGTGATCCTTGGCCAGCTGGTCGATCCAGATTCCAGGCTGGCTGGCATTGCTGGAGACCTTGCAGGGCCCTGCCAGTGTTTGGCCCACTCTTTTACAGTAAGGTGAAGAATCAGATTGAAGCTGGATGATCAGATTTCAAACCAGAGAATTCAGAAGGAAAGCTTCCCTTTCATTCTCCCCTTCCACACCACTGCAGTGGGACACAGCCCAAATAAAAGTCACAGACGTAAGATATCCCTGTCCTTTGTTGATAGAAGTCCATGAGATGATTAGTATTGAAAAGGATTTTGAATTGGCTTGCATTTTATAGTCCAGGATCTTTTGATCTTTCTGTTGACTTGTTCAGGGCAATGGGAAACTTCTGAGGTTTCTTAGCTGCTGCCATGGGAGCATGGATGCCCTGGAGAGGTAATAGGACACAGCTGGGACTGTGAGGACAGTGTAAGGAGGGACAGTGGGGCTAGACTGCAGCTGGGGAGGCTGTCTCAGTACATTGTAGCCTCTCTTCCTCTGTGCGACCCCATGAGCAGATCTAAGTGGCATGGGGGCCAGCTGCAGTAGATCATGGGGTAACCAAGTTCCTTCAGAGCTGAGCTTTAGGGCTGTAACTCCATTATGGGGACATGAAGTGGGTAAGAGTCTTTGTGGCTCAGTGTCCCTGTGTGGGTTTGCAGTGCTGCAGGGAGTGTTTCTGTTCCTTCTAGGCCAGTTTTCATCTCGAAGGAGAGATGCTTCCTAGACTTAATCCAGCTGTCTTCATTCAGGCAGCTCCTTGCATGCACAGCTCTAACCTGCCACATTCACCTGCTCCTCCGGCTGACAGTCCTGCAAGGCAATGGCACAGGGATCATCTGTTTATTCTGTATTTCTGCAGTCTCTAACACAATGGAGTCCTGGCTATTGTGGTATAAATCATTATGAATCTGTCCTTAGGCTCTTGGTGAGTCACTAATGAGACTCAAATGGAGGCAATTGTCAGCTTTTTTTATTAGTACAGTTGTGTGATTCTTTATTAATTGTTCAAAGCCTTTCAGTGTAATTATATGTAAGGCAGAGTCCCAAAAAATCATACCTCATATGCTGAAACTTCTGTTATGATGGCTTGAGACCTGCAAAATTCATCATGAACACAAGGATTGGAGCTTACATTGATAAGACAGTCATATTTCCCAAAGGTGACATGCACAGAAAATGCAAACAGTTGAGTTTTTCTGTTGCTTTTTGTTTATATGTCTTTTTATGTGCAAAATACGCAAGGTCTTAAATATGAATGTCTGCACACCTGTGTATTTTAAATGATCGGGTTTTTTTACATTGTGCCTATGAAGTCTCTTTTTTCTCCTCTTTCTTTTGAAGGTGTCAAAGATGTGTTTGGATCTTTATTCTTAATTAAAGAGAGAGGAGAGAGGGGGATTTGAATCTTTAAAAGAGATGTCCGCCCCTAGCTTTTCTCAGGTATTTAAGTTCCATGTTAACAAATTCAAACAAAATTGTAGTGTGTCAAATAAGGTGACTATTCTCGTGTTGTCTGTTATTTACTCAACAGTAACTTACCTTCAACATTTTGAAACATGCCTGTTTCCAGGTCACCACTGCCAGGAAATGTGCCTTTTTATATTGATAATAATGTTTTGCCTGTTATCTGCACCTCTGAGGCGTGTCGCACCATGTGCTCAGGGCTGGCTCAGCCCCACTTTCATTCATCCTGACTCAGAAGGAAGCTGTGAGGTCTTCCCAGCAGACAGCCACACCACCGGCTTCCCACAGCTTCCCATGGCACAGCCAGAGCAAAACATCGAGCTGTTACACCCTGTATATATTTCCCAACAGGCTGACGGCTGAATGTGTTGACATTTACTGTCTGTCCAACCTCCTGGATTTTCAGGTTTATAGAATCCGAATGGATGTGAAGAAGGTGGGCAGGGAACTGTTGTTCATTTTGTCCTCTAGCACCAGAATTTGGGACCATCATATGATACTAGCCAGTGACAACTTAGAATTAATGAACAAATTGATCCTTCGTATGGCGTGTAGCTGAACTGTGGAAATTTTTGCCCCAGGATGGCACATGGGTTGGAGGGGGGAGGCTGGATGAGTACCTGAAAGAGAAATCCTTTGAACACTGGTAAGTGTGCAGAAAAACCCCACCAGCTCAGTACCCTGTGGCAGATAGTCGTAGGCTGGAAAATACACAGGAGAATTATCCCATCTACTTGTCATACTTGTACATTCTTGTTTTATACACCTGAATTTGACTACTGGTGGAGATAAGGATAGGTTAGATGGACCTTTGGTCTGACTCATTGCAGCTGCTCTTTTTTGCTTGTGTTCTGCTCTTGGATGTGGGGCTAGTTGGTTTTACTTCATGGTGAGCTGCTCCGTTCTGTGATTTCATCCTGATGTGAACCTCTCTGGCTACAGTGGGACTTTGCCAACATCCTTGAATGCACAGGGGGTGAATGAATTACGTTCCAAGGCACTGTATGGTAGATAAATTAGAGAAGACGTGTTAATCAACAAAGTTTCTTAAGGTTTCAGATCATTTCTAGTGTTGCAGCTGATTCAACAGCTTTGTACAGTTCAGCTTCAGAGGAGCAATGATAATCAAGATACTGGCCCAGCAGTTCGGGCTTATGGGATATCTTAATTCAAAATCCTTTTTCCAGCTATGCTGGAAGCATGCTTGGTAACAGGAAGATTTAGGAGCTGCCTGCGGAGAAGAGATACTAAAATCTCCTTCCCTCCCACCACCAGTCTTAGATGCTTAGTTAGAAGTTTGGTAAAAACAGACAGGCACAACTTTTTGTTGTTAGATCATTTCCAGATCTTTGTGTTTATTCTTATGA
>NW_008825290.1:561694-582321 GCF_000699105.1 Pygoscelis adeliae | reverse complement strand
TGTCAGTACAAAGGATGGAGAGCATGCTATTTCATTTGGCTTGTGAACCCTAATTATTTTTTATGTTGTTCTTGGCTAATGCTAAAGGCACATTTTAATTTGTGGCTTTCCAAAATCTGCTGCTGCCCTCAGGAAGAAAGTTCCTTCCCTGTTAGGATAGTGCTTTGCTGTGCATGAGATCAGAAAGAATATTGCAAGCTAAAAATTGCTTCCTTCACTCCCAAAATGCAACCAGCCCAGGGCAGCATCTGCCCCCGTGTGCATAGCAGACACCTGTAGAGCAGGTGGCGAGGTGGGAACCCACTCCTCTTTGAAGCAACAGCATTGGACTGGTCAGCATCACAAACTGAGGTCGTTGCCTTTGTTTTTTTTCCAGCACTGGGATGTGTTTCGGACAATTACAGAAGTTTTTATCCTTGTTCCTGCCTTGGTTGGCCTGAAGGGTAATCTTGAGATGACACTGGCATCCAGGCTCTCTACTGCTGTGAGTGTTAACAAAGTTGGGGGGGGGAGGGGGGGGGTAGCAGAAGAGGGGGGGGGGGGGGGGGGGGGGGGTAGGTAGCAGAAGATACCAGGAGATTCTGCTTTTACGTAACCACACTGTGTGTATGAGACATGCCCTTTTCTGCTAGGTAGAAACTAGTGGTGTGAGAGTGTTAAAATAATGTGTTTGCCCTCATTTTGTAACTGGAACAGAGAATTTCCATCTACGCTTTGAAAGTGAATTAATCCCTGGGTGGCCAGCTGCTGATATTTGGGGCCCTGTGACACATGAAGGAGACAAAGCCAGGGCTCCATAGCTGTTAGCTTCAGTATTGGATTGCTTTTCTGTGGGTATTGATCCTTGAGGCTTCCCCAGCAATCCTACCTTGGGGGGAGCAGACCAAGGCTTCTTGGGACCTGCAGTAGCTTTTGCTACTCTGGATTTGATTTCTCCTATCTCCCTAAGCAGTTTTGTTTACTTTGGGCTGTTTGTATTGCATGTCTTGGGAGAAATTGGAGCTTAACAGAGCAATTTAGGGGGGACAAAAGAGGAAAAATGGTTTAATTTGTTCAGCTTTTGGTCTAGGCGGGATGTGGTGGGTGTGCCCACTCCACCTTTAGCTGGGTGCCCTGTAGTGCCTCTGCACCTCCATGTGATACCCCTGGGACACTGGGCTGGAGCATGATGGAGATGTGTCACGAAGGAAGTGCAGGGGAGGCTGGGAGATGCTGACCTGTGTTCACCTCTCTCTGGCTTTAGCAGCCCCTTTCCCACAGGGACCAGGTGAAACTGCCTTCAGCAGCCACCTGCGCCACAGGAACAGGTTTTCAGGGTGTCTCTCTTGGCTCCTAGGCTAACACTGGACAGATGGATGATGCCCAGAAGCAATGGAAAATGGCCACCTGCAATTTAGCCCTTATCCAGGTGAGTCACTTCAGCTGGGAGAGGAAAAAGGCCCTTTTCTCTTCCTATGCTGCAGCCCAACAGCATCTGTTCCCAGCAGTGCTGAATCCCGGGCTGTTGATTTGGGGCAGGTATTCTCAACAGAGCCAAGCAGAGCCCAGGACTTGACCTCCAGTAAAGCTCTGTGTGGCCCCAGAGCTTGTAGTTTAGCTGCAAAACACATCTAGACATTCATTGCCTTTGTGGACAAACTGAAATAATGAAAAAACCTCCTTTTGCAGGGGGAACTGCGGCACAGTCCCTGTTTCACAACAGCTCCTAGATAAAGCCTGTCATTTACTGGCAGTGTTTGGGAGTCAGCCTTGGGCAGGAGGGGAGAGATGGGAGAAATGTGACTCTTGTAGCTCTTTCTGCTTGTTAAAATCCAGCAACCAGCCTAGAGGTTGCACATGGCAAGGACACAGGGCTTGCAACATGTGTCTGTGTGCTTTCCCTTATCTCCTTCCACAGCTTTCAGCTTGCTAGGACTGTTGTGTTAATGGGAGCCCATTTTTGTGTTGACCAGGGCTATTCCTTTGCAGATGAACTCAGTGTCCTTTGCTGAAATGTTATCTGCCCTTTGCAGGCCTCTAGAGTTTTTATCCAAACTTTGTCAGGATTTTTTTTTTAATGGAATGGAGCCTTACAGGGATGCTGCTTAAATACATAAGTAATCGGCATCTCCGCAAGGCTTAGCTGTGTGGAAATGCTGCAGTCGCATGCAGCCAGGACTGCCTGGGAGCAGATGCAGATGATTGCTCACCAGCTGTCTTGGCCCCCAGGTCCAGGCCACCGTGGTGGGACTTCTGGCTGCTGTTGCTGCTGTGATCCTGGGAGCCATCTCCAAGGGTTCTGTGGAGCTGAGCCAGGCTGCCGTGCTGTGTGCCAGCAGTGTGACCACGGCCTTCATAGCTGCACTTTCTCTTGGTGAGTTGTTTTGGTTCCTCAGATCAAACATGCAGCACTCAGGTGTGGAAAAAACTGTCCCTTCTGCCAGGGAGGCCCAGCTGTGACATCCCTTTGGTCTGGCATGGGGGAGGAGGGATGCAGGAAGCATTAGTCCTATGTCTGCTGCTTTCACACCCTCTGCATCCTGCCTTTGCTTCTCTTCTCGCAGGATCTGTTGTTCGCTGTGCTCTCGGCATCCATAGCAGCAATCAAAATGTCCCACTTCACCTGACATGCGAAAAATGCCACATGCTATGCATGGGTGTACACACATGCACACACACTTTCTCCATGTGTCTTGGGTGACATGTTAGCCATCTACACTGGCGCTTTCCTAAGGGAGAGTGAACTAATGCCATGCACAAAGCAGGGTATTGAGAGTCTGTTAGCAGACAACTCCAGACCACGTTTGAGATGGACTCGGGTTGCCCAATACCCTGTGGAGGATTGTGGCCAGCCTTGTGGCTTGCCTGCTGTGAGCTCTGAGCCAGGCAGTCCACTCCCCTGGCTATTCAGGGAAACGTGAGTGGGTGGACGGGTAGGAGCTGCTCTGTGTTGCCTGAAGATGATCAGTGTGTAGGTCTGCCATACGAGGGCAGCATGATACCCTGAATAGAGGGAGCTGGCGGAGTTGGATACAGCAAATTTTCTAAACGAAAGGGACATGTTAGAGCAAATGCATATCCTGAAGCTGGAGTCAAAGGGTAATTGTAGATGCCTTTGAAGAAAAACATGGGATGAGGCAGTTGTTAAAAGAGAAAAGCAGCAGCCTAGCTTTCATTAAACTCTTCCTTCAGCTCCCTGCTTGGTGTGATACAGAGAGGCTTTGCTGCCGTACCAACACAGGCTTTCAGCTAGCATTAGTTTCTTCTCTGGACATGGACACAGGCAGCCTGTGTGTGGGTGTGCATGATGGGAAGCTGCTATTTTTATGACCAGGGAGGGAAGCAGCATGAACTGTGCTGTGGGGAGGGGAGCATGGGTGTCTGGGAGGGCTTTTGTGGAGAATGCCATGTTGTGTGAGGATGTGTTTCTGTGTAAGGGATGTTGTACCAGGGAAGGTGCACACATGGCATTTCTTAGGGGAGAGCCGATGCTCCTGTGCATGCTCAGCTTTAGTGGGCCTGTGCGAACAGGCACAGGGAGGTTGTGAGCTGGAGAGAACCACCATTTCTCACGCTTCCTTTGGTGCATCCTGTCAGCCATGGAAGAACTTTGAAGAGATGTCATGTGTCTTATCTCAAGGCTGCAGCAGTGGAGGCTGGCCAGGCAAGGTTTATTCCACGTGGCTCTTCCACAGGCCTGCGAGAGATTTGATGGCTGAGGGATTCCCACATGTTCATCATGGTTTGGGGTTTGTGCTCATTAACTTACCTGGGCAAGCAAAACATCTCTTCTCTCCCACAATGCTGAAAAGCAGCTGAATTTTCCAGGTGCAGCTCAGAGGACAGGGGAAGAGAGGTGATGCGGGCCACCTCTGTAACCCCTTGACTCTGGAGCTGCTCACAGCATCAACATCCACCCAGTGCAAATTAAAGCACCCCCAAAGACTCTGGGACATGAGGGGTCAATCTGATGGCTGGGCCAAAAGGCTAATTCAGGCTACTGTAAGGAAGCTCCTTGCTCCTTGGTGGTTCAAACTCAGAGAAATTTTGGTCTAATATGGAAAATCTCTTTGTACTGTGGAATCCAGAGCAGGGGATGGCACCAGGAGGCTGCTGCATGCCTGCTGTGTGCTTATCTATGGGTGTGCTTCATGCCTGGTCCTGCTTCAAGACAGCAAAGATTAGGCTGCTCAGGAGGGGAGTGCCGGAGTGCATACATTTGGGCTGCCTGCTGGTATCTCCTTTGATCCCTGGAATTTGCTTGTGTGCCTCTGGGCCTTTGGTGCAGTTCATAAGGGCAGAGTCATGCCCTTCAGGTTGGTGAAAGCAAGAGGACAAATCCCTGGGGATGTCCAATCTCCAGCTGTGTGGTACCACTAGAGACAATCTGCTTCTTGCTTTTCCCAGACCCTGCGTCCCTCTGGGAACCAGAACAGCAGCTCTGGGGTGAAACGCAGCAGGATGCATTCTCTAATGCCTGCTCTGTGTCTTCTCTAGGTCTGGTGATGATTGGCGTGATCATCGGAGCAAGGAAAGTTGGGATCAATCCAGACAATGTCGCCACACCCATAGCAGCAAGCCTTGGAGACTTGATAACCCTTTCCCTGCTGGCAGGAATCAGCAGTACACTCTTCAAATACATAGGTACAGTGTTTAGCAGGGATTTGCAGCTCAGCAAGCGAGGGATGAATCCTTGTGAAATTATTGCAGGGCGCTTACCCATTTCTGGCATGTTTCAGAATGGAGGCTGTCATGCTACTGGGGTAGAAAAATGACCAAAGAGGCTTTTTCCAGGCTCTCTTTTAGTAGCAAACTGGAAGGCAGAGCCTAAGAAACACAACTGGGATTTGTCAAAGAAATGACCAACGTGTACTGCATAGCTGTGGAACAGAAGGTTGACATATGTGACACTGACTCTGTTCCTGCATCTGTCGCTAGACAAGCATAACTACTTTCTGTGCCTGGGTAGTAGCAGGTCCTTCCTCACGAAGCTATTTCAGGGTTTTGGCATTTGTAAAATATTGTATCTTCTCATGTGGAGAGTCGTGGATGAACAAGATATTATCATCTTGGAGGGAGGGAGGCAGTGCTGCATTGTTTTATGCTCACAGGACTCTGAGTAGGAGTTGTGGCTATGGGGTTAGCTGTTCTGCTGGTTGGCAAAGACTTGGACACCTGTTGACACTGAAAAGCTCAAAACATGCTGCAACTTGGTGATATATGCCTGACTGTTGCTTGTACAGTGCTAGGCTATTTACCGTGAGCCCAACCTAGAATAGAAACAGGAAAATAAAAAGATCCAGCAAACTCAATACCATTTGAAACCCAAACTGTTGCTTCAGACTGTGAGCAGAAGCAGCAAGGCAGCTGTTCTCAGTTTGCATAACTCGTTCCATATGCCAGCAAGTGAGGGAGTGAAGGAGCACATGTTGCAGGGAGAGGCCCACGAATTGCTTCTGTCCAGTCCTCCTTGAGCTTCAGAGGTGCATTTTTTTAAAAGGCTTTTCCCATGATACCATCACACCTGTCTCTGTAAAGCTAGTTTGTCTTTCAATCGTTACGCCTCTGATAATATCTTCCAGGGAGCACATGGCAGAACAACATGATAACCCCTATGGTTGTGACCAGAGAGCATTTGTGATGTCTTCAGAGTAGTTTAAATAGCCTCTTGAGATGGAAAATACACAGCACACAGACACCTAGTCATTGGGAGCATGAAGTGAAGCAGGGAGGAGGAAGGCACTGTTGATGGTGGTTGAATAAATGCATTTCCCTCCCCAGTGTGTAGTAAGGGACAGGTCATGCTGTGACAACTTCTGGGTCCTACCAAAATGTATCCTTCAAAAATACCAGTGAGTCCGTAAATTTTGGAGTACTGTGTGCCATCTGATGCAGCACCGTCTCCTTCTGTGGAATATCCTTTCGCCAATGAAGATTTTCAATTTTTTAAAAATCAATCCTGGTCCTTCCCAGTCCTGCATAATGGAGAGACAAAGTGTGCCAAAGGGTTGCAGCTTGCTTATGGACTGTATGTGAGAGAATGTGGCAGAACTGGAATGTGGAGACTGAAGTCCATTCATCCTACCAGGAGTCCTTCTGTGGGCTTTGATAAGGTTTGATAGATTCCAGTGCTCTGTGTCTGCATTATTTAAGAAGGAATTAATTGCCCGAAACAACAAGGGGGGGGGGGCCGAGATCCAGTACAGCAGCTAAGTCTGCCATACAACCCATCTGTCCTAAATGACACCAGGTGGTAAAGTGCACTGACAAAACAGCAGCTATTTACACCCCGGAAGTGGTTGCATTTCAGTGCCGACTAAAGCCACACATAAAGAGTGCACCTCTTTGTGTAAGAGCCCTTGATTCATGGAAGATATCATCATATCAGTGCTATCTCATCCAGGTAGCCTGAGGCCCTGGCAATGTCATTTTGAAAAATGCACACTTTGAGCCTGCTTCATCTCCCAGATTACCTGCAAAGTCTACGTTACAACCCGCTGGCTTTGGCCCCAACACAGAGACCAGATGGAGAGCTTTGTTGAAGAAGCGTTTTTATATCAAAAGGGTTGGCATCATCCCCATTGCTTGAAGGTGTTTCTCATGCTTGAGTCATGTTTATTTTCTTTTAGTGCTGCATATCTACTTATTTTTTAATTCCTTTGCTTCTAAAGGTCACTTCAAGGTTATGCCCCTACCGAATGGAAAAAGCACCTAATGGAAACACATGTAAGCTAGCACGAAAGAAACCCTGGATCTTAACTGGCTTATATGTGCAAGAGAGCATTTGTTCCTATAGAGCAGGCCAGCTGCTCAGCAATTCTGCTAGCTTGCCACCAAAAGTACCTATTACCTATTGTTTTAGGTGAAGGCGTGAGGTGTCTGTCGTGTGATACAGCTTGCACACAGGAGTTTCCCCCTTGCCTTGCTGTTTGATTTGTACCCTGAAGCCAGAAATTTTGTAACTTTTTGTCTTGCTTAGTTGGAGATGGAATTGGAGACTTGCTCATCTTCAAATATAACTTGCTTTGAATCCTGCTGATTTTCAAATAACATCCTCTAGCAGTGAGTTTCAGGGATTAATTATGGATTTCTGTGGTGGAGTGAGGTGGTTGTGTGGGGAATATCTTGGTTCATGTGATTTTTCTGCTAACGTAACTCAGTCTGAGCAAGAGCCCTGCTGCCTTTCTTCCAGACTTTGTGCAATATGATTTTGGTAACCTGAGAAGCCATGGACATTTAATGCAAGATTTCTTTTCCTTGCCAGATATGAAATACCTTTCTCCTCTGATCTGTGCTGTCTTCATTGTCATGATTCCTCTCTGGGTTGCTATTGCTAAGCAAAGTCCTTCCCTTGCTGAAGTCCTGAAATCTGGATGGCAGCCGGTCATTGTTGCAATGAGCATCAGCAGGTAAAATGAGGAACTGCTCCTGAACCTACACGCATATGCACGCTGCAGAGAGATCCTGTGCTCATTTAGAAAGCCATCAAAAGTGAAACTGGAAGGGGCAGCAGAAGTGTATTTGTCCAGTGCTTCTCAGCCATTGGTGGCTCTCCAACAGGCTGTGAGATAGCAGATAAGGAGCCTCCAAATGACTGGAAAAAGCAAGTTATCATTTTAAGTCTCACTCGCACATCCATGCACCATGTGGGTGCAAGCCAGGAAACTGAAAAGGGAGATGATGACCATCACAAATAGTCAGACTTCAACCTCATTTTTATCCAGGTGTAAAGACAAAAGACTAGTGAACGTAGAGCCAGGTAGTTCATTCCCCCTGTGCTACGTCTTTCAGACCCAACTGAGATCTGGGAGAGAATTTAAAAAAACTGCTAAGACCAGTGTAGTAGTGTAGCAAAACTTTTGGGGAGGATGATAAAGCTTCCCTGGCTACTATCAGTTTTGCTCAAGGGTGAGCAAGGAGGTCTTCCTGATCTCATTATGCCATTAACAAAAACTGTAAGGCTATCTATTGGTGAAAACTGAGCTGTAAAAGGAGTAAATGGGGAATAGTCCAGCCCTGGCAATGGGGAAGAAGCAGTAACTCATCTCAGTGTGCTATTTTCACAGCGTAGGAATTGCCCTGGGAAGAGGGATTGATCCACCCTCATTTCTTGTCCTTTTTTAACAGCATTGGTGGGCTCATCTTGGACAAAACCGTAACTGACCCAAACTTTGAAGGCATGGCAGTTTTCACACCTGTGATTAATGGTAGGTTGGGCAGGGGGGGTTATATGCATGCTTTTATTTATACCTCCCCCTCCTCCCCAAGGGTTATGGTATCCACTGTTGCTCCTACACAGAGGTCTCTGTTCAAGTCCCTGCTCCCATCACGAGTGGAAGTGAAGCTACTGGTCCCAATTACATCCCTACTTACGCATATCTTGAAGCGTCTCTGGAGCAAAATAGCAGGCAGGGTTGAAAAATACTGGCAGAGCTGTGGGAAAGGTTAACAGCATCTGATAGTTGTCTCCGAGAACTATGTTGACACCTTTACTTTCATAACATCAAACCTACTAAGGATGTCACAATAAATCTATTTTCCCTGTCTCTCTCCACTCAGCAATTTGAGCTGTGCAATCATCCCCTATACAGATTGTTGATAAAGATTAATATATTAAGATTATATATGTGTGTATATATATAAAAAAGGTTATATATATGGATTATATATATAGGGATTTTTTTTCTCTCTCTCTCTCAGCATCTTTTGTGTGTGTATTTATATTTGTTTGAAGCCTCACAGTACTTTTATACACACACATAGCAGTACAAACTGCTGGGGATCCTGGCATTGCTGAGGATCCACAGTCTGCTGTTGTAATGTTCTTGCAGGCCAGGCCCACTCCAGGGGAAACCCACGTTCCTAGGGCAGGCTTGGTCTCATATCACCCTCAAAGCATGGTGTGCTCTTGTGGTGTCAGAGGGTGTCACCCAGCTGCCACCTTACTGGATCTGCATAAAGACAGCCACCTCGCTGACAAACTCTTTCCAGCATGGTTAGCCAAAGAGCCTGATTAGGAGACTGTGTCAACAGCAATTTAGCTGAACAACGATTGACCCAGACATCACTCTGTGGGGGCGAGCGACCTGTTTGGCAGAGCTGGTGGCAGAGTTACACAGTGCTGTGTGTCTTTGCACAGGTAGCTCTTCACTTTGCATGTGCAGGGGAGTCCTGCAAAGTGTGGCAGTGCACAATTCAGAAAGCTCCCATCTTGACCTATGTTGAGCTAGTCTTAGTATTTTCACTTTGATTCTGCTCTGGCAAATCTCACATTTAATGATGGAGCATTTCCTTCTTCAAGGAAGGGAAAACATGAGAAGCCTGTAGGATGTGGCTCAACATTATCTTTTCTGTGGCATTTTTGCCCTGCAAATACTCAGGGTGGTGGAGGTTTGCTCCATAGATCATCATCCCTCTATTTTCTGCTGGAAAATGTAGCTGCTTTTTCATGTTTGCTAGAATTAATCAGTCTGGAAGGAATTAATTGCCTTTTAATTACCTAACATATTTGGGCTCTGATTCATTCTCATATGATTCCTTCTCATTTAACAAGCGTGTTAGATGCCTTCAGACAGACATACAATCACTCTCTGTGATGTTTGTTGTCTTTTAAACAATGATGACTCTCTGGGTGAGTACATCCAAGAAGTGGCCGTGAGCAGCATCTGCTATTGCCTGCGCTGCTTTCCCCACGTGTTGCTCACAGACTGTGTCAAACCAGGTGTAATTACATCGTCTTCAGAGGCCACGTGGCATTTACAGCCAGTGCTGGGAAGCAAGGGAAAATGTTTCCAATAAAGCAGTCAGAAGGAGACGATCACTGTAGCCTTCCTGATTTTTAAGAGCTGTTCCTGCCAAGTGAATAGTGCAGCATCACCATGACACGTGGGATCAGGGTTTCTCTTTCTCTCACTGCTGCTCTCAGTGAGCTTGTAAGTGAATGCAGATCGACTCACCTTGGGCTAGGTTTTAGACTGATGTTTTCTGCTGCAGTGAAGGTGGTTTACAGGTTTACTGTGTTTTGTCCTCACAGGTGTTGGAGGGAATCTGGTCGCCATCCAGGCCAGTCGTATTTCCACATTCCTGCACTTCTGGAGCATGCCTGGAGTTTTGCCATACAAGATGAGGCAGAATTGGCCCAACCCATGCACCACATTCTTCTCATCAGGTAGACCTTGAACCCTAGGTGTCCATGTCTCAAGGCCTGTCATCACAGGTAGCTCCTTTATCAAGCCTGGTTGGCAAAGGACTAGGTGGTTTTCAAAGGCAGAACTCCCTTTCCTTCTTACAGGGAAGATACTCAGATTGGAGAGGAAGCATCTTTGCAGTGGGCAGCTTGAAAAAAAGCTTGTGCTATACTTGCTCGCTGGCATGCAAAGAAACTGGCCTTCAGGGAGCACTAAAGAAAGTAATTGAAAAAGTATTTCAGATTTGATCTAATAGAAAGTCATTTTAACCATGGCCAGCCTAGAGCCATCACCTATGGACAGAGGGGTGAACAGAGCATAACCTTGCTCAAAATCAGCAATTCCTCTATCTTCGGCAATGGATAAACCTAAGCATCAGCAAAACTAGATTTGGGTCTGTTGCCTTTTTTAGATTGCAGGTTCCTCTTGATTTTCCCTGCTAAATTGGGAGTTACTGCTAAAACAAACTAAAAACTGGGAAAGTGGGTTGCAGCAAGGCAGAGCAAAAGCAGTGGGAGGCAGAGAGCAGCTGGGAGAGGAGTGTTTGGAAGAAGTGGAGTGGATCAGCATGGAGCACATCTTTGGCACGTAGTTTCAGTGCTAGACAAAGCTGCTGGGCTGATACTGCAGATGCTCCAGATTGCTGCGTGATCTAGAAAAGGCGTTAGCAATGTGGTTGGTGGGAGGGGACAGCCCTGAGTCTATGCATTAAAATATGCAGCTGCGTCCTGTCCTCCCACCACCATCTGCAGCCGCTGTCATCGCTGTTTCTGTCTCTGTCCTCTGCAGAGGTGAATTCCAAGTCAGCCCGAGTCCTGTTCCTCCTGGTTATCCCAGGACACCTCGTGTTCCTCTACACCATCCATCTGCTGCAGGGAGGCCACACCGCTCTGTCCTTCACCTTTGTGATGTTCTATCTGACTGCTGCTTTGCTGCAGGTAAACCCCAAACTCTCATCCAAAAGGAACCTCTCAGATACCATGAAAACAAAGCAGTCTCCAGGCTAAACAGGGGTCATAGAATCATAGAATGGTTTGGGTTGGAAGGAACCTTAAAGGTCTAGTTCCGACACCCCTGTCATGGTAAAACTTCCAACAGCGGCCCACATTTCCAGTCATTTCAGGTGTGTTTCCTATCAAGCATCATGTATCTTCTGTGGGTCCAGTACTACTTCACCCAAATTGCCAGGGTTTGGTTTCCCACATGAGCACAACTGCCCTTAAGGGTGACTGAGGGATCAGACATGAGATGAGGAATAAGTTATCATCATCTGCTGAGCTGCAGTTAGTGTGCAGACACACACTTAGCAAGGAGGTAACTCTTGCTGTAGGTGGTACCTTTTTTTACCATGTTCACTCCTTGAGTCTCTAAGCCCCAAGTATTTCTAGACTGCCACTGGTCATCCCAGTAAGGGGCAAGTGAGAGGCCGTGAACCCCAGCCAGCAGGTTTCCCCACTCATTTTGGAAACCAGTTTCACGTATCACGGTGAAGACCTAGGGATCCCTCTGGGCGGGGCCATACGGGTCAAAAGCGAAGGGAAAACCCAGGCCTGAGAAGTTCATCTTCAAAAGTAAAAGTTCTGGGTAGGCAATGGGCAGTTCATCCAATTTGTTCTGCCTGTTCCCTTTCGCTGTTTTGCCTGCCCTGTAAACTTTGTCGCCTCACTCAGAAATGCATGCGGCTGTTGCTTGAACTCACAGAGGCTCTGACTTCACTTGCCCTTTTAAATCAGTGATTCATTAATTTGCAGCGTGAGGTAACTGACTTCTTGCTTTGCCTTACAAGCAGCCTCCTGTCTGTGGGTGAATTCCTTGCGTGTGTAAACAATCGGTTTTTCTCAACCTTTGCACAGCCCTAAGCCCAGCAACACAGCCATAGTTGTAAATGAAAATATTTAGTCTTCTCTTTATGCATCGAGGTAACTCCTCATCCAGAGCCAAGCATGAAAATATGCAGAATAAGTAACAGCATAAAGAGCAGAATCCCAGCAACGCCACTGACCCGGAAAGATTCCCATGGAGGCCAGTGGAGGAGAATACACTCAGCCTGGTTCTTTCTTCCCCTCTATTATACTTTATAAAGAAAGACAGAAAGAAAGAGAGGGGGAAGTTTGGGTCAGCTGGAGGAAGCCCAAAGAGAAAGATCAGAGGCCTAGAAAACATGACCTCAGATGAATGATTGAATGGATTGGGGTTAGCTAGTCCAAAGAGGAGAGGCTTGAGAAAAATCTGTTTAACAGCCTTTAAACTACCAAGTTTCTGTAGGGAGGGACAGAATAACATTTTCTCTGTGGTCACTAGGGATGAAACATGAAATCATGGGTTTCAAATGGAAAAAGGCAGATTTATGTTAGACCTTGGGAAAAACAAGAAGAGAAAAAAAAAAAAGCCGTAGGACTGATTGCTTAGAGTGTGGCATCTCCATCTTTGAGGGTTGTTTAGCATAGGTTAAACAAACAACCATCAGGAAAGATGTGAGCATATTTGCTCCTGTATTGAGGCAGAGGAATGGTCTATATAAAACTCTTGAGTTTCAATCCAGTTTTAGTTTCTGTGATTCTGTTGTTTAATTTGCTTCCCCCATCTCTCCTCCCTCTCCCCCCACCCAGCTTGCAGTTTTCACCTTTAGAAATGCCGCCTCTGGCTTTGGTTCCTGTTGTGCTGCAGTCTCCCATGGAGGGATCACAGATGTGGGGTGCAAACTCTCTCTCCCTTCTTAATTCAATTAACTAGACAGTCTTTAATCTTTAGCCGAAGTATTTTTTTCCTCCGTCTGTTTATCAGAATCGGGAATGAAATAGAAATTAAAAGAAATCACAACAAAGATTTTAAAATTGTTGAGATGAAAAAAAAAATTACTTTCTTTTTTTAACATGTCAGTGCTGCTTGGGATAACTTTGATGTAAAAACTGCCTCAAACTCCAGTTGTCCACTGAGACGTTTAGGAAAAACAAAGTAGATGCGATTTGAATTTCTAATGGAAAAAAAGAAGGATGAAGAGAAAAAATCTGGCTAAAACTTATCCTTTGGGGCTGCCTGCATATTCGCAGCAGCCCTGTTTCTGGTGGAGTGAATGGGAGCACTCCCATGGCGTGGGAAGTGGGAACCGTACCTTTGGGAGATGCTTTTGGTGTGGCCAGACTCCCATTTTGAGCCATGGGATGCTGGTGAGCAGTTCAAGTGTGGTCCCCACACTTGTGGCTGGCAGTACGGGGCCGTGGCACCATGGGCGATGCCAGGCAGTGCAGTGCCCAAGGGCATGAGCTAGCTACACCCATCCCAGCACAGCTTCATCCTACAGAGAAACAGCAGTTCTCTGGGGAAGGTGTTAACTCTCGGCGATCCCTGTTGGCTCTGGTACTTTGGCCGTAGCCACGTCATTTTGGCTGTGAGCCGAGGGAGGCTGTGCATTATCTTCTTGCTGCCTCACAGCAGGGTCTGTCTTGCCTCTCCTCAGGTGGGAATCCTGCTCTACGTGGCTGACCTTATTGTGCGCCTGATGTGGAGGAAGGCGCTGGATCCGGATAATTTCTCCATCCCCTACCTCACTGCCCTGGGGGATCTCCTGGGCACTGGATTCCTGGCTGTCTGTTTCCGCCTGGTTTGGCTTGTCCATGGCGCAGACATGAACCTGGGGAACTGAGAGACCACGTGCTGCTCTGCATCACTCGTGCAACACGGTGCTTTCCTCTGGAACAACGGGGTATTTGGCGATGAGCGCTGGGTTACCTGGCTGGATTGGGCCTCCTCTGCCACCCCATCTCTCCTCCCCATTGTGCCTTACAGCTGGGCTCGCCCACCCTGAGGAATCAGCACCCACTGACTTGCGCCCTCGCAAGTGAGCAAGCTGGTTTTAAGGAGTGCCCACTGCTCACACCTGCGCCTGGCAAACAAGGCGTTTAAGGAGCATTTGGGCCATTTGTAATGAATGAGCATTTTGATTGGTTTCAGTCCCTAGCACTGACACAATCCATGAGGCCGCTCCAAAGCCTGACGAGGTCACTGCGTCTGATCCTGCAAGTGGATGTCGCAACATCTCCATCAGACTCTGACTTTCCATCAAGGGAAATTCTTTATTTGCCCCCCTTTTCTCACTTGTCACATCCCTGGAGGAGAGCAACCAGGTCTTTTAACTTGTCTCCTCTCCGTTGCTCAAGATGCTCAGGAGCTGATGCAGTGAGCTCCTCACTGGCTCGTGCCCAGCGGGGAGGTTATCTAGGGATACCACCTACCTGCCCTGGCAGCATCACTGTTGTCTGACTGACAAGCTGGATTGATTGCATTTTGGGGGTAGGAAGGTTTGTTTTTACGGTTTATGAAATGTCCAGTAGTTAAAATGTTTATAGAAACACACACACAAATAAAGTGGTTAAAAAAAGGTAATGCTGTGGTTTTGGTTGGTTTTTCTTGCCATGGCTCTGCCTGTTCCTAGTTCAAACTTGTCAGGTAGAACTTCTTGCTCACTTTCTCATCCATTCAGGGTTGGACAATGCAATTTTAATAGGGCTTCAGGAAAATCAGTGTTTCCTAACCAAGAGCAGCCTTTTGCAGCCCACATGTTTCAGGTTAGAATTAAAGCCCATTCCCTCTCCCACAGTTGCCATCCACTCATTAACAATTGCTCTGCAACAAGTCTAGAATCTGTGTGTGCGCGTAAGGACCATGTTGGGCTGGGTGAGGATTTGGCACGAGGATTTGGCAAATGACTCCTTACGTCCCAGCTCCAGGGTGGCTGTCTTGCCTTACCAGGAAGGCATCAGGGAGGCTTGTGAGGCTGAAAGCAGATGATTCTCGCTGAAATCAAAGAAGCAGTAGGGTCCTCCAGATAACAAGATGCCCAAGAGTCAGGAGTTGAGGGCATAGATCAAACCTTTGAAAAATGCCACTGGGCCTCAACTTTAATAATAATTTGCCTTTGTATGTGTTGGAGCAGGGAGAAGGGGAGATCAAGTCCACCTGCCTGCTGGCAGACAGACACTTTGTTCAAGGACCTGCCACTTATTAAACACTTAAATTTGAGCTGTGTTGGGTGCCTACTGGCCTTGGGTGTTTGTTTGCTCCTGGTGCTGCTCTGATCTCCCCAAGCTGCTGCAGAGCTGAGGCCTCTGCACAGGATCAAGACATGGCTGAAGGTCCCTAACAGCAAAAGCTGTTCAGCTCTGGGATGCCAAGCATGAGGAAAAGCACTCCCTGAAAAAACCTAAGCTGTTGCCTCCCCTCTCTCCAAGCCTCCTCTTCCTTTTGTTGTTACGAAGGATAAATTATCCCATGCTGGCTGAGCTGGGGAGCATGCACACACCAGCTTCATGGCGGGGGAGGTTTCAGCATTCAAGGCACATGCTCCCCCCATCTTGGGCCTCATTGCTTTATCTCTTGCTGCAGCCTGTGTGCTGTCAGTTCTGCTTGGCTGCACCGCCGTTGGCCCCGAGCACCCACGTGTGATAATTGCAGCAGCAGCAGCAGCTGAGGGGGCTTGCGGGGAAAGCAAAGCAAGTGTCTGATTGCCGGTCCCAGTTTGAGGGGGCTGCATTAGGAGATATGTACATATATATTTTAATAACTTGAGCTTAGCATTTTATTTTGTAAACCTTTATTAGCTCTGATTTGGCACTGGCGTGAGCAGTCCTGACAAATAACTCCTCCTGCCTCAACACCATCTTTTCTCTTCCTTGCTGCATGTCCCCGCTGCCTTGGAGAGGTCCTCTTTGGACCTTGATGCTTTTGCTGCTGGCATGAATCGGGTAAGGATGGTCCTAAGGCAAGGCTGGTCCTAAGGCCAAGCTGCTGAGGACACCCCAGCCCTCTGCAGGGTCCCAGACATGTGAAACTCTTTCTTTTAATAGCACAGCTTTGCCCCTGCTCCCTCCAATCCCCCAAAAGCCCCAGACTGGAGCCTGTGGCTGGTGCAGACTGCAAGGGACCCCAGTCCCTCTCCTCCAGCATCAATTCCCAGTGCCCAACATGCGGCTGCTCCTCTGCCACACGATTGCAACAAAGCCCAGGCACTGATGCATCATCGGGGGATTTCTAGGCAGAGCTCGGCTTGTTCTGGTTGTCACTGTTGACAGAAGACAGGGATGGGAACACGTAATGGATGCCATCTGTGTCCTACTTGTGGGACCCAGCTGGGCTGGGGTGACCTGTGCTGCACCTTGCCCGCGCTGGGCTTGGGGGTTCCCCCCTTGCAGGAGGTGTTGGGGCTATGAGCCGATGTGGCGAGATTACACAGGGCACAGTGAGACACGCTGTTCTCTGGGGTACCCCTTGGTAGGCAGCCAAGCATCAGCCTCGTGCCCGTGCACTTAGTGCAGGGAACACACTTAAGACTGAAAATTGCTTTCAGCCTCAAGAGAAATGATATAACCAAAGGAAATGGTTTCAATAAAAGGGGATTTTTTTTTCTTTTTTTTTTTTTAAGGGCAGCGAAAGGCTAGTTATTTGGCTGTTCAGCCTGTTTACTCTTCTTCCTTCCTATTTTCTTTCTTTCCCTGTGCAAATGAGAAAGGGCCTTTGCTAACAAAGGTTATATGTAACCCTGGAGCACGGCTTGGATCAGCATTCCTGTAACTCCATCTGAACCTGCTCCTCCAAGAAAGCACCCCCAGCCTTTCAGTGGGGGGGCAGCGCTGCATGGGCAGCACTGCTCCCTCCCCCTGGCACCGGCTGCCTCGGTGGCACTGAGCGCAGCCCCCCTCCCAGCAGGGCGAGAAGCCACCGAGTTGTCCAGGCATCGTCCCCCTTCCCTCCCCTTAAAAGCAGAGATTTGGTGTTTAAATGCCTGCAGGATCCTCAACTTTTAAGAGCTTTCAGTACATCACAGCAGGCCCTACCTGGTTTTATGCTCCCTGTGGTGTTGTATTGGAGTTACTTTGTTGGGGAGGAGATTTGGGGAGGGTGTTGCTTTCCTCCCTTTTCCTTCACAAAATTCACATGGTTTCAGAGCAAACCTGTGGGGATAGCACAGCCCAGACAGGGTGTGGACATTTTGTAGTGATTTCTGTCTTTAATCTAACCCAGCAGGAAAGTCACTGCCAGCGGTGGGCCTGGCTTCTCTGCTGCTATGTCTGTGTCATTACTGTGCCCAGCTTTTCACCGGGTTGTAGCCACCCCGCCACAGTCACCAGCACCTCTGTTTGAGCTGACAGTGACTTTTATTTGTATTTAGTCCTCACAGCTCCCAAATAAGCAACGTCCTTAAAAAGAAAGGGGTGGGATAAGAGAGCTCCATTCTTGCTGCTCTTTAGTCCTTGGCTGCTGACTTGTCCATTTGGACTCAGTGCTTGCCCTGGACTGAGAAACCCATCACATGCTACGAGATCCCAGTCGAAGGCTTACCTTGTTTTAATCTCTAGTGGGAGGGGGAATAAAGGCAAATGTGGAGTGTCGGCAGAAGAATGAGACTGGCTGTTTTTGAATAAAGCAGAAATTTAAAAAAAAAAGTGCTTTGTTCTGGATCCTCCAAGCCCTGTGCAGCCATCAGCCAGCTGATCCAGGCTGTAGTAGGAGGCAGTGAAAAAACGTGAAGTTTATTTTTTTTAATATCTCCCTTGTTTTTGCTTCACACTGTACTAGCAGTGCAGTTTAGGCTTACTGCTGAGATCAGCCACTATTTGTCCCCCAATAAACTAAATCTCAGGTTCATGTCAGTGTTGTGGGATGGGGGCTGAGGAAGGGCATTGGAGTTTGGGAGGGGGTGGGTGCCTGCCCTGCACCACCGCAAGGCTGGTGTGTTGGGTTGCTGGTGCTGGGGTCACTGCTGGGACCTCAGGGACATCCCAGCTGCATTGGGGACGAAGGTCAGTCAGGGGCTCCCTCATTCCTGGGTGCAGAAGGGTTTCTCTTTGCAAGCAAAGAAGGGGCTGTCAGGAGCCATAGAGAGAGATAGGAGCAGGGGTTTGTTTCTAGGGATAGTCAAAGCATTTATTTTTCTCCCCCCCCAGCTTCCACTCACTGCCTCCATCCTAATACAGTATTTTTCCAGAAACTCTACTTTGTGCGAGATGCAGCATCCTTACCAGGGACAAGTGAAGTGCCAGCCAGCAAACACAAGCAAGTATGAAAAGCCTCCTTCAAGCGAGACACCGCTTCCAAGACATACTTGAAAACACTTGCATATTTTTTTCCCCTTCAATGGAAGTCTATTTAATCCTCCAGCTGCTAAACAACCCAATCTGTGGTGCACAGCGAGCTCTGGAAGGAAACCTCCCCATCACTGAAACTCAGTTTTGTTCCACTGGAAGGAGAAACTCAACAGCTTCACATGGGCCACCAGGGATGGGGACAGTGGCTCCATAGCATGAAATACCCACAGCACAGGCGAAGTGCCCGCCACGCTCTGAAGGCTGGAGCAAGCAGAGCTGTTAGCGGCACTCGGAGGAAGAGGCCGGCTCGCCGTTAGCTGCTAAGCCGCGTTGGACTGTGGCAAAGCTCAACATTGCGGGAAGGGAAGGTGCTCCCTCTTTTATGTTGGGGGGCATGTGTGTGTCTATATAATAAATATGATGTTGTACACACACGTGTATGTAGACGTACATAAACCAAATGGCTATTAAGTATTACAATCATATACAAATATAATCACTCAACATATAATATGTAAGTATAATCATAAATGCTTAATGTTTAATTATTCTTGTAATACATACTTTATACACATAAACATATTACATAAAATGCATGTATTTTCACCTATAAATATTTCAATTATTTGCAATAATTCTATTTTACATTATAGTATAATCATTATTTACATTGTATATGTGTGCACACATAGACATATCAAAGTGAGGCTGTTCTTGTTTTTTGCAGCCCTGGCGCTCTGACAGCTCCCCAGCCTCGCACCGAGCCCCAGGGCCAACCTGGCAGGGTGGGTACTTGCCCCCCGAGCCCCTTGCTGAGCGTGCCTGTGGTGGACTCGCCCCATGTTGGCTGCGTGACACAGACGCTCCACGACTCAGAAGTCTGAAAGCTACTTCATATGGCAACAGCCATGTTTTGTTTCTTTAATTATTTATTTTTAATAGGCACTTGATGGGGGGGATGAGGAAGGGAGAGTTTAAACAGAGTTTGCAAGGTTATTCCTTGCCTGAGGCTGAGCCATGTGCAATCGTCGTGTCTAACTTGGATTTTTCCGTTTGTCTTTGGGCTCCCGTTGCTGAGCCGGGGTGACCTTGGCAGCGCTGGCTGCAGCGGCTCTCCCTAGGCCACGCTGGTCCTCCGGCCCCAACCCATCGCTGCCAAAGTGGCACTGAGGACTCCAGCCTGGGCAGAAAATGGCGCTGCCTGGCCAGCAAGGCACAGTGCCCAGCCCCACGCACCCCAGCGGATGAGCGGCTTGGTTATGGGGTAGGCATCTAATCGCAGCCACAATTGCTTGGGTGCCTCTGCCCCTTTTGGCAGGGTCGGTGCACTTATTGCAGCAGGGACACCCCAGTGCTCTCACCCGGCTGCCTTGGCAGCCACCAGCACCTCCAGCTTTGCCATGGGATGTCCCCTCCTTGTCCCCCAGCCCAGCTGCAACCAGCACTCCCCGGGTGTGGGAGTTCAGTGTGGGGCCGTGGCGGGTAATGGCCATGCTTATCTCTGGGCACCAGCCCTGCAGGGGAGGTTTGTTTCCCTGCAGAAATACCAAGTTGGAGGTTTTTTTGGCAGTGTAAGGGTTGTATTTAAGGACACCAAAAGAAATCCATGCACAGGTGGAAATGCCCCTGCTGCCCTTGGGGTTATCCCTTTGCTCTTTCTCCAGGTGACAGCAGCTGTGCTCATTCCTGGTGGGATGGTTGGTCCTGTCTTCACCTTGTTGGTCACAGGACTGCTCGAGAAGAGTCTTCACCTCTGCTCGTCATCAAACCTTGGCCAAAACTCAGCGCAGCACACGGTATGCGGCCCCGCAGGGCAGCTGCACCAAAGCCTCATTGCCACTGAGGAGCAGGGCTGTGTTTTCGTCCCGTTCAGGGTCCCAGCGGTGCATTCATGCCCTTCATCACCAGACCACCATCTCGCTCCTGGAAACACTCCCCACTCACAGCAGGGTGCTGGGGCAGGGCCGAGGGGATGACACCCTGCTCCATCCTCCTGGGGGGCAGTCCCCAGGAATCTCCTTGCTTTTCAAGCCTTTGTTGCACATCAGGCACTACCACATTCCCTGTCCCAAGTAGAGGAGAAAACTAAATCCAATTACACTTTAGAGGTGGCCTAGATTACCTTGATATTTTCTCCTCTGAAAAGAAAAAGGGATGCAGCGAGACAGCTAAAAATATAACCGAACCCCAACTAGGAGCCCTTCAGAGAAATGGTTCCCAGCACCCGAAGTCTTACAGGAAATGAAAATGCTTGTAGTTGGGATCACCAGTCACACGGTGTCCTCGTAACTCCGTTTTGCTCCAGTCCTGCAGCGTTTTTCGGTGCGAGCGGGGAGGGGTCGGGCCGTGCCTGCCGGCGGGGCCGGGGCTGCCCAGCGCC
>NW_008825290.1:557695-561644 GCF_000699105.1 Pygoscelis adeliae | reverse complement strand
TGGGCTTCGGCACGGGCAAAGCGTCTCCAGGCCCGGAAAGCTCCAGCCCGGGCTGAAGGCGGTCGCTTCAGAAATACAAAGTGGCCATTTGCTGTTTGCATGGGCAGGTTTTGCTTCGGAAAGCGGTATTTAGGCAGGGGGAAAGCCAAGGATATGACCTAAATGGGTTGGATTGTGGCTGTTGGTTGTTTTTTTTTTTAAAAAGCCCAAAGGTGGCTATTTCCAAAGGTCCTACATGACCCAAAAGACGCCCTGTTACAGCCCAAATCTCAGCGGAGTACTGCCCTTAGCAGACCTTAGCTGAGGCTGGAGGGCTGCCTGCGCTCCATACTCGTGTGGCTTTGCTGTTGTTTTGGGCAATGGGTCAGGTCTGATGGGGAAGCCGGGGGACAGGCTGCCGATCAAATAACCGTCACAACTGGGACCATCTCCAAATAGCCACCATTGCAGGAAAGGTTAGAAACCAGCTGGCTAAAAGACAAAGTCCAGGGCATGCTGTGCCCTCGCTTTCACACTGAAGAGAGCCCAAAGGGGCTCCTGACCAGCCAGCTATTGCCTAAGCACCCCAAGACAGCACAACGGGGAGAGAGTCTGTGTATCTGTCCTTGCCACTCACTGTGCCATCAGCTTTTAAGAGCTACCTGCAGGGAACAGTATTTAGGAAAAGAAATCCATCCAAAAATCCATCCCTTTGTGACTTGGAATCTGACCCCAAATTATGATTCATGACCAAAAGCAATGAAAAGAGCTTGTGGTGACTTGAACAATGACTTTTCCAAGCAGAGGCAGTGCTAAGTGGGGAATGTGAGACTCCTGAGAAAGCAGGAGGAATGCACTCCAAGCCTGAATGCTGCAGATGAAATTTGTTGCATCATATAATCTGTTTTTGTGCTTTGAGTTTCAGCTAGATGGGGAGATACTAAGATAGCACGAGAAAGGCCATTTCTGCGAGATCTCCAGTCCAGATTGGGAGAATCAGTCAGACTGCCAGGATCACCAGCGATTTTATTTACTTGTCTTTTTCATTCCCTTGCTAAACCCCATCTCCAAATGGAGCCACCAAGGAGGGAGTGTCAGCATATAGGTGCTGATCAGAGGCAGAGAGGGAAAAGGTTAAGATATAACAGCTGAAAGTTGTTAGATGAAAACATTATTTTTTGAAAGAGCCTGAGAACACTGCAGTTTTATAAAACCTCCCATTGTATTGCACTAATAAGTCAAGTGTTCGCAGCCGAGCCAGCAGACAGACTCTACAGCATCTATTACTGGAGTGTTTATTTACGGAGGCAGCTACCCAGCCAAAGCCGATCAGAAAAGAGGAAGGACTGAAATACGGTTTTAAAGAAATACAGCTCCTTGGACTTGTTTTAATTTAAAATCCTAGAACTGGGTTCGTCGTTTTCTTTTGTGTTTCGCCCCCTCCTCCCCATTTCTTCAAGGAATGAATTGTCCAAAGCCAGCCAGCCAAAGGGGAATTTTCCTCTAGGTGTCTCTGTCCCCATTTTTATTCTCCATTTTCTCGCATACACACACGCGTACACACACACACCCCTCCCACGCGCACGCACGCACGCACACACACTCTTCTTTTGTAGCCTTCCCAGTCCAGCATCACCTTTTCATTACCATAGTGATCTCCCACATCCCAGCACAGTGCTCCCTGAAGCACTTTATAACTCAAACCTGCCCCAGCACCTTTCTCTGTCCCCTGGTGCAATGTGGCCACCCCAGGCAGGAGGCACCAGCTGCGCACAGGAGCAGCACATGGTGGCAGGGGACAAGAAGCCGGCCCTGCCAGCTGGGTCCTGCCAGCCCAGCGGGGCCATGGGCAGGACGCTGTGGATGATCTGATTTCATCTGAGCAGACACCTGCACCCGTGCTGGACATAGGGCTTTGCAAAAGAGTTATCACCTGCTCTTAAAAAACCAGGAGGGATGGGGCCTGGACTTATTGGATTTGACCAGAAATCCAAAGGTATGCACACACAGAGGCACCGAGTGCTCTGCTATTGTAGTTCAGGAGAAAGCACTGTCTATCAGCCCATACCTGCTGCTGCAAACATGCTCCTCTCTCTCCTTTTGGAGTATTTTGCATCCCAACCAAGGGCACATGGAAGGAGAGGAACAAAGAATCCCTCCAGGCTTTGTCAGGGAGAAATGTGTGGTCACAGTAACACACCACTGCCTTCCCTAGCAATGGGGGACGGTGCGGGAAGCTGGGGGAGGATGGAGGAGAACAAGGCGAAAAGAAAAGGTGGGAGCAATTTTAAACAAAAGGAAAAACTTACATTAAATTATTGCTTTATTTCTGGTTCTATGCAAGTCTCTGACACATTCCACCCTGCCCCTCGAGACACCATGTCTGCCCCCAAACAGCCCAGTAAGGAGGAGAAAGACCTGAAGGGATCCTGCCCAAGAAAGGAGCCTTCCCAAGACTTGGATCTACAGAGGAGTCTCTTAGTTAAAATAAAGTCCCCAGCCAAGGCAAGCCCTCCTACCCAGCAGTGTCCGGTCCCACCAGCATCCCCTGTAGATGCTGAAGGGTGGGAGGGAAAGGGAAGGAAAAGCTCCAGCCCCGGTGTTTTGAGAGGTGTCCTCCCTCCGGACCATGCGTGAACGAGGCATCAGGATGTGGAGCAGACCATAATGGAGAGGGCACGGGGGAGAAGTCAACCAAAAGATGAGCACAGGGTGGGAGGAGAGGAATTGTGGCAAGATGAGAGTTACCCAGCTCTCCCTCACCTCTCCCTCACCTCTCCCCCCAGCCCCTGCCTCATCGGATGCGGAGGTACGAGGGGATGGAGTAATTGAAGAGCAAGTAGTCCATTTTGTATAAATTAAAGAGTCTCCTTTGGTAGAAAGGGCTAATGTCCTGGAAGAACTGGGCCGTCATGTCGTCCGTTGTCCTGGTGGTCTTGGATGAAGATGGGAACTTGACACTTGTGTCAGCCCCAACCAGCTGAAGGATGTAGTTGGCATCTTCGACCAAGGTTTCGTACTTGCCCACCACGTCGTAGTGGACAATGCAGGGGTGGCAGAGCGAGTGCACCCTCTCCCAGTGCTCGGTGCAGGGCTCCTCCCGCTGCGTCCGTGGATCCAGCAGGTAGTAGACAAACTCCTCAAAGCGCACATCATCCCCGCGCTCCAGGGCCTTGTCACTGGGTTCCTGCCGGTGCCGACGGATGATCTTGGTCCCGTAGCGCTTGTGGAAGGCCGTGTTGTAGCTGCGGGTGAACTTGTTGCGGTACGCCGAGACCAGGCGCTCAAAGGGCTCCCGCACGAAGATGAACTTGAGGTAGCTGCGCAGGCGGTGGTTGATCTCGGGAATGCTGTACTCAGAGAGGGTGCGCAGGTTGGATGAGACGTGGGCCTCATTGGCGGGGATTTCCAGTGGGTCCTGGTACTTGCCTTGCCCTGTCAGGACCATCATCACCCGCTTCCAGTTAGTGCAGGCCACTTTGGGCACGTAGCAGTAGAGCAGCCCATGCGTGTCATCCACCACCAAGTGCCGCAAGTCATCCGGCCGCAGGAGACGCCGCTTGCGGGTGTAACGGTTGCAGATGTTGCTCAACAGCTCCCGTCTCTGCTGGTGAACGACCTGCAGTGATGACTGCTCAAACTGAGGAGAAAAAAAAAAGTGATGGTCACCAGCATGCCCAAGACGATCATGGCCTACACACAACACTTGGCCCACAACTGTCCCCATTCCCTCCCCTTTCCTGGGTTTGGCAGTCACCCATGTGGGATTTTTGGGGACAGCATTGACTTTGAACACAACTTGATTTGGTGCATTTAATCCTTGGACCTGCTGGGGGCAAAACACAGAACAAAATGTGGTGAGGAGCCAGATGAGAAGTCAAGTCAAAGGGGGTGAGGGAAGAACAAGTGGTGCAGAGAGGGACAACAACCGACCATTTGTTACAGCACCCCCGCACACACTGGGCTAAAG
>NW_008825290.1:543367-557549 GCF_000699105.1 Pygoscelis adeliae | reverse complement strand
AGAAACGTGGCACGCGAGTGCGGGCATGTACTATGAAAATGGCACGGGTGTGCTGCCAAGGACGGGCAAAGGGAGATGGGTGGAGGAAAATGGTCTTTAACGCTGACGGTCGAACCCTGGCGAGCAGACGGGGAGCTGGAGGAGAGGTGGGGTGGCAGGGCATGATGGAGAGGAGCGAGGCGCTGCTGGAGGTGTTGGGGTGGCCCTTCCCAAGGGTTTTGGGTTTCTTCTCCTGAGGGACTTTTTCCACACAGGCCAGTCCAATGCCTCAGCTCTGGTCCACAGGGAGGTCCTTTTTCTTTATCCCTTTTGATCCTTGTGTCAAGGCCTGGCAGCCGCTGCACTGGCTTCCCAGGAGTCCAGAGCCCCCCGACCCCTGCCCCAGCTGAGCCACCCCTCCAGATTTGCGGATGTGACCTTTCCTGTCATGGTTTTTCATCAGAAATCCCAAAATGTCATTAAAACCTGGGGAAGGAAACCATTTCCAGGAACTCAGAAGGGGAAGGTCCCCTCCTCCTCCTGCCCACTCCTTCTTCATTTTGCTCACGAGGGTTGGGAGGTTTCGTGTTCAACCCCGAGGCCATTGCTGGGAACCTCCAACAGCCTTGTCCAGGCCACGACCGCTAACGGCTTCACCGCCCATTTGCTAACCCGAGGCAGCTCTGACCCCACGGAGCTGTTGCTATAATGCAATGCAATGACCCCCATGCCGCAAGGCGACCGTGACTTCCACTTTGGGGTTGTGAAGACAGTCCCGTCGGCGTCACAGGGCGCCATGGCAAATATCTCTGCAGCCTGCAGAGACGTGACAACCTCAAGGTGAAGGGCAAGGGCAAGCCACCTCGTGGGTCTCTTCATCCTTGCTGCTGACAGCTGTCATCACTTATGCTTGCCAAAGGACACCCTTTGCCAAGCTTCAGGTGCACCCTCACCTCTCTCTGGGGGCCCATAAGGGTTTTTGGGAGGCATTAGAGCCTGGGAGAGGCAGCATTGTGGAGATGGGGCTTTGTAAAGCTCCTGCCAGGAGTTAGGATCCTGAGACAAACTGCCCATCCTGTGGATGATCCAGCAGACCCGTCACCTTCAGAGGGGCACTAACCTCTGGGCAAAAAGCTCCTCCTGCAAGGGATGAACCACACTCATACCCTTTTGGATCTCATTTCCACAAAAGAAATAACCTTGTCCAGGTCACCTTAGCGACCACTTTCTCCAGGAACCTGCATGGACAGTAACCTGAGGCAGGGGCAGGAGAAAGCATCCCCTCCCTGCTCCTTCCAAGAGGGAGATGATAAGGGAAAATACTCAGATAGAGGAAATGCAGGTCAATAGTCTCTAACTGCCACCAAGAGAGGACTTTGACATTGTTGGCTACTTGGATGTGAAGAAGATACAGCACCTAGGGAAGTGATAATCATAGCTGAAGAGGCATTCTCATGGTACACCTCCTTGCGACACAATCAAACATTTCAGCAGAAATTTGTTTGGAGGCTCCCCATCACCTTTTAAAATTGGAAACCCTTTTTGCAACTGCTCAAAAAAAAAAGAGGCATTTTAATAATGTGATTTTTTTTGCAGGTGTTTTTCCCTGCACTTACATCATTCAAAACTATTGGACCAGGGAGATAGACAGACAGACACTGTCTGCAGGCATGGCAACAAATAAATGTGACTACTTTTCAACAGCTGTCCACTGGAATAAGTGCATGTCTTGCAGTTATTTCAGAGCAAAATTGCTCCCTTCATTTCCTTTTCTTTAAAAGCCAGAGAAATTAAGTATCACTTCTAAGGAAATAACACCACGACATTCCAGCAGCATTAGGGTTTGCCGGCATCGTGGCCAAGGAAGTTCACATCTGCCATTTTTCCCAGAGCAAACGTTATTCATCTCCTTATAGACATAAAAGCATCAACCTAGACAGTAACACAGTGTTGCGTATGGAAAAGAGATCTGGCTCTGGCTGCAGCGGGCACTGCCGATGGGCAGTGGGGAGGCAGCAGGGATGGCAGCCAGCTGCAGGGACCACCAGCGTTGCCCTCTGCTTCTTGGGGGCTGCAGAAGTTGACTGCCCTGTGGATGTGCAGAGATGCAGAGCACATTTGGTGGCTGGGGCACGTGGCCATGGCCCAGTCCGTCGCACCGGTTGGAGGGTGGTTTCCTGCAGGGAAGTTGTGGACGAGGATCCCTCTGCAAAGACAAGTCTGGCCGCATGGGGGGAAACTGCCCGCCCAGGGGGGAAATGCAGTAGAAGGAAACAAACGCACCCTTTGCAGCTTCAACCACAAACCCTCCCATTGAGCTGCTAAAGGGCAAGTGAGACACCTTCCCTGGTGCCGGGTCACCAATGTCAGTTGGGCTCCATGCACTGGGGACCGGTGAGAGTGAGTGCCCCCTGCCTCAAGCAGCGACCATTGCTTGTCCTGCAGCAGACCCTTGCACGGACAGGGACCCACTAAGCCCACCTGGAGGGGAGTGTTTCCCTGCCCAGACTGTGCCTGGCTGCCCTTGTCTCAGCAGGTGTAGCTGGCACAGCTCAGGGTGATGGAGAAGACTGAGATGTCCCAGGATTATAAACCCCTCGTGGCTGGGTCCACATATGCATGTACATATATATGTGTGTGTGTGTGTGTGTGTGTGTGTGTATAGCACCCAACACAGAAGCATCTACCGATTATTAGCTCAGAAAGTGCAGCAATGATGCTCTTGCCCTGCTATGATGGCCCAGAGTTGGCTTTGAAGTCCTCAGATGATAGTGAAATCTCCTGGGTTTGCCCAGCTATGGCTCAGCCCACCGCTAATGAAACCATTTGCCCAAGTACCAGCAAGGGCCATAAGCAGTTTTTTATCAACAATTACTCCCCAGGGTGGTGTGGTCTTTTCTTTTGCACACGGCCAGAGGTTCAGGTGCGGGGACCTTGGGGGTGGTTGGAGACAGCGCAGTGGCCCGCACACCAGCGGGGTGGAAGAAGGGGTCAACCCCCAGCGCCCCACTCCCTCTTCACCCTATCTTCCTCTCCCTGTGCCCTTACCTGGTCACTCTCGTATAGGGCCTGGAGTGGGCTGCGACCGGACTTCCCCTGCCAGGTGGATCTCATAACCCCATCTTCTGCAACTGGAAAAGGAGCAAGAAAAATCAGAGAGGTTGGGAGGGGCTGCTTCCCTCCCCCTCTCTGGAGATGCCCAATCTCCATGATAATGGGATGAGGCAATGTCCCCCAAGAAGAGACAAATCTGTTTGGCTCCGAGAGAAGATACTCAAGCAATGCTTGTCCCTCCCTCTTATTTTTTAACAAAACCTGCAGTTTGGGTTCAAAAGGTCCAGACCTAACCTTTAAACAAATAAGAGACCATAAATAAAGATAATGGCTTGTTACAATTTCAAGAGCAACTGGGAACAGTTTGATCCATGTGCATTTGGGAAATGCCACTGTGTGCAGGCTGCATTGGCGAGGGAATGACCCAGGAGGTGACAGGACTCTGACCAGCATTGCCGGCCCCTTGAGGGGCGAGATAGCATTTGTGCTTGGCAGTGATAAGGGGCAGATCCAACACCGGCAGCTCAATGCTGAGTCCCCACAGGCTCAGAGTTTGCATTTCCAGGCTCAGAGACACAGTCATTAATAGACAAATTGGTCAGATGCTCTGTCTGACTGAGAAGTTGTTTCAAGTTCTTATTTGCTATTTATTTTTTTCTTCCCTTCTAAACCAGCAACATCTCCTTGAGTGTTTGAAGCTGAAGACAGCCACCCAAGCAGTACTCGCCCCTCTCCTGCCATGCAGATCGGCTGGTTTCATTTTGGAGGTCTATTTGCAGCAGCGCCAAACCTGAGGCTGGATCTGGCCAGCCATGAATGCAGTGCCGGACACTTAGTCGGTGACAGATGCTCAAGTTCTCATGCTCATAAATCATGTAGGGATGCAACCACCTTCCAGGCTATGAAGCATCTGCTTCAGCTGCCATCCCTCAGCCCCAGGGACCTGTTTCCAGCACAGCGTGGGCAGAACCACTTCGCCTGGATATCCCAAATCTAATGCATGGAGCCAGCCATGACAGGGGTGCAGGCTCTTGCTTGCAGTGACACCTCCAAGCAGCTGTCCCACCTCTCACCCACCCTCTGCTTCTTCTATCTGACCCTCTCCGTTGGCAGAGGATGCCACGACAGTTTTCATATGAGAAGAAGGTTTTAACCATGGGGGCTGTGCAGCCCTGGAGCTGGCTTCCACGGAAAAAATCACACTGTGAGTTTTAAAACGGAAGATGATGTTTTTTCTGAAGGGGATGATAGGACACGTTGTTCGGGAGATTGTGGCCTGGGAGGTTCTTCCAGTCCTCCAAGTTCCTGCTCCTACAGGGACCTTCTAAAATCTCAGAGGGACATACGTGATGGAGGGAAAAGCATCTCTCTCAAACCATTTCTGGCAACATGAAGGTTTCTAATACAGAGGCTTTTTGCACGACAATTTGGGGCTCTGGATCTTTTCGTTCACTGACCATCACCAAACAAAAACAAATTTGTTATACAAGCCCCAGATGGCATCTTTTTAACCAAAACAACCAGAAGGAAAAATCCAAATCCCATCTTCATTTTCATGTGCTTGTATTTTGCTTAAATGAAAACTGGTCCATAGCACAAAGTCACCAGGGTCTAAGCTAAACATTATTCATTCCTGGAGCTGTAATTAGGGGGAAATGACTGCCTGACCTCACAAGATTTCATCAGCAGTGCATGTACACTTGTGCGTTTGTGGGAAATGACACTTCCTGCAGCACTGGATTGATCGAGATGTGACTCAACGAGAAGGTACGGTTTCTTCCTCCATCCCCTGTATCAGTTACTCCACAGGAGGGTGAAACGGCATCTGTGCTAACGAGAGATAAGCGGAGGATCCAACGTACACAGCGCTGAGCTGAGATGCTTGTCCCAGAGGAGCCCCATTTCACATTTCCAGGCTCAGCCCTCCGCAAATGACAGGGAATGAAATCGACCTTGAAAACTCGACTCACTGCAGCTCGAATCTGCAAGCAGAGAGCATTAAACTCCAGTCCTTTCCTGGACGGGGCCGATAAACTCCTGTTCGATTTAAGAGCGTGACCCTGCTGTGGGCTGTCTGCAAGTGTCCTGCACCACAGCAGACACTTGTCCTATATTTAGTAAAAGCAATGCGGAGGCATTTGTTTTCGAGATTAACACGTGTAGCCACCAGAACCTTTCTTACGAGGGACATAAGCAAACCCCGGGTGGTTCAGGCTGACCTGAAGCTGCTAGAAATGCAAATTGCTTGTGCCGGCACTGCACAGGGGAGCGTGGAAAAGCCGTCCCAGGGAAAGGCTTCAGCACCCGGTGGCAGGGTCAGGTCATGGCCTGGGCTGGCTCGGCAGGAGGCTCTTTAGGGTGAACAAAAAGCAAATCTGCAGTAAAGCGGGGAGCGAGCAGAGGTCGGGCAGGTCAGATCTGTGCTCTGACTGCTCTGGGCTGTGCCCTTCAGTGCTGCTGAGGCAGGGGAACAAGCCTGGCCCGGGACTGCTGCACCTCGCATGAATCTTGCCAACAGCCCCAGCAGAAACGTTGCAAAATGGATTTCCTCCAGCCTTTCCCCAGCGCAAGATCTGGCAGAGAACAAGGCGTCTTCTCCGGCTAGCAGCAAACCCCCTGGGATCCCCACTGTGCTCATGCTGTACAGGGTTCCAGAAAAACAGGGGAAGAGAAAAAAAAAAAAGGAAAAAAAGCTGCCAGGCTGCTCCCGTGCGGCTGGAGGAGCCCGGGAGCACTGCGCTGGCAGGGGGAAGATGCCAGCGCTCCACACTCACTGCATCTTGCCAGCTTTTGCTCTCCAAAGCGATGACACCATCTCCTGCCCAGGGCGCTCGCCAAACCCTTCAGAGCAAATGTCTGGCCCAATGGCAGGTTTTTACAAGGCTCCGACTGCAGGAAGTCTCCCCCATTAGAAACCGTCTGCTCGTGGTACATGTGGCGTCCCGAGGAGAAAAGCAAACGGGCTCCTGGCTGGGCCATGAGGATGACTTTTGAAGACAGTGTTAAACCCTGCGGCAGAGGGGGAGATGCAGCAGCTGCAACTGTGTGCGGCTCCGCACAGCACCATGCCGGCACCGGTGCATGTGGAGGGCAGCAGCTGATCCCTGTGCCCCGTGGGACCAAAGCGTCCATCCTCTTCAGGGCTGGGGTCAGAGCGGCTGCAAATGCCTGCGGCCGGCAGTGTGCGCTCGAACGGAGACAAGTCCGGGCCACCTGTGCCCAAAGCATCCCCAAAACATCTGGGATCGCCCAGTAAAGCAACATTGGCCGTCACAGCGGTAGGCATGCCAGGGCTGCAGCATCCTGCCTGAGCCAGCGGGAGGCTGTAGACAGTGATTTAACAGAGTCGAGCCCCCGCTAAGACCAGGCTTTGCCACCTAACACAGCTCTGCCCCATGACCCCAAGTTGTGGCCATCCCCTGTTCACCATGCCTCAGCCCCAGCACCTGCAATGTCTCTGCTGATGCACTCCTCTCCCAGTCCTCCCCCCTGTCGCCAGACCCTGGGTCCTCATCATGCAGCTCTAGGAACACAGCTCATCCCTAATTTGAACACAAAACCCCACCTCCCCGGCTGCTCCATCCCAACCACCTCATCATGCAATTCCACAGCGTGCTCCCATCCTGGGGTCTCTCCCCACCCTGTCCCCTAATTGCTGTCCCCATCCTGTCCTTGCCTTCACCACCTACCCAGGCAGGCAATGGCCCACCTTAGAAAGGCTGAGCTCAAGGGCCTCCACAGCTGGCTGAACTGCACAGCTGGAGAGGAAACCAAACATGGAAGGGGAGCCGGGAAAAGGCTCGATTCTCGATCTGTGCCTGTTTCTTCCATCGATCTGGGATACAGCCTGGACTGTGAGGAGGTGGAGGGAAGAAGAGGGCACATGGGCAATGGCATTTACACATCCCTCTTCTTCCACTTGTTCATGCTGAGAGTGAATCAATCACCCCATCCCGTGTATGTTGGCTTACCCATCCCTGGGATGCTCCTGGGACTCCAAGAAGTTTGAGAAGGCCAAGGAATACTGAAATATATGACAGTGTTGAGGAGGGAGTATCATCAGAATAAATTAATGGTTCGTGCTGTGTTTTGGCACCATGGCACTGAGTACAGCAGGATCTTCCATCATGGGGGAGCTGCCAAGATCTTTTCATCCTGGCTTTCCTCCTGACTTTATAGCTCATTACTGAGGTTCCCAGATTCCACCACATGCAGTGGTAATCCTCGGAAATTTAGCATTGCCGCAATTGCATCCGAAAGCAGGGACGTCACTTAGCCAAGGTATATCAAGTTTCTAAAGGGGAGAAAACATCAACCCTTGGCAACTGCTGCATCACCATTTGGATAACAAGTATCAAGGACAGTGTATGTCCGTGATCCACGGACAAAATGTTTGTCATTGAGACGGGCAGAAGGAAATACCACATTTGTCCTTTGCTGCATCTTCAAAGGATGAGGCAAGAGAATAGGAGTGATTTAGAGCAAGAGACCGAAAACCCCATGCTACGGCAGTAACATTGACCAGAAATCACTGAATGAGATGAGCCTGAAAGGGAGCTCAGGCACGTTTTGGAATCTCCTGTGCTACAAGTGCTTCCAGTCTTTCCTTCAGAGCTCAAAAAGGCAACGCGCTCCCTCCCTCCTTTCCCCCCTACAGCCCAGATTTTAGTGCTGTCCCATCAAAACCAAAGCTATTCTCCTGCAGCGGTGTGACATCAATACCGCAGCAGGATCTCGGGTTTCAATGACTTGCCAGCTCTCTTTGGAAAAGGGAATAGATTTTAAAGCTGTGAATATTTAGGTGTACTAGCTGATTGCGAAGACAGCCAGACGTGTGAGGTGAGGGAAAGACTAGATCATGCCCATCCCAGACTTCTGGAAGCACCAGTGAAAGAATTTGCTGTTTTGGCTGCAGAGACTCTTAATTACGGAGGGAGGTTCTCTGCAACCACAACAGCAAATCCAGCGCCTGAATTGAAGAGTTTGGCTAGAAGACAGGATTCAGGCAGCGACAAGCCTGCTAGGCTGACATCAGCATTTCCAAGGCTTTAGAAAACAGTCTGAAGGAAAGAAAACAATTAAAAGATGTGGGTGCGACTGAACAGGGGAATAAAATCAACACGGCATTTACTAAGCGCAGCTTATATCCATGCAACCTCATCTGTCAATAAAATAAGCCTTTTCTGTAGATCAATTCTATGTGGTAGATCTTTACCCAGATATACGTAATGCATGAGATATGACATACCACAAGAAATAAGTACTGCAAACAGAGAAGATGAAGTTTAAAAGGTGAACTGTAAGGTACACAAGCAACTGGAAAGCAGGCGGCATTTAAATGGGAAATAATGGGCAGAGGCAGATTTCTAGTAAAATATCTCTAAGATTGGCTTCGGGAATGAATTGACATAAAAATAGAAAGATACTGATGATGGACAAAGCATTGAGAAAGGCTGCCATGGCAGGGAGAGATTGAAACACCGAACAGGGAAACTAAAGCTTTGTCCTGGACCAGGGGAGTGGAAATGCAACAGAATTTAATTTCACAATGTTGGAATTCAGCAGTTTCTGCTACTTTGCTGCTGGTAGTGGCAGGAGGTCCCAGGTGCATTAGTTCTGGGCTATCAGCTGCTAGCGTGACAGTCATAAAAAAGGCAAATGAAGTCCTGAAACATATCAGGTGAGGTATTAGCCATAGCAGCAAAAAAAGCATGAATACTATTATCCATAGCATTGGCGACCCTCACCTGCAGCACTGACAGCTCTGCTCTCCTGGGACCAAGGCAGATCCAGAGCTGCTCAGAAGGGCTGCGAAGCGACCGGGTGACCCCAGGACTTGCTGCCGCATGGGAGGCTGCAAGGGCTGGATGTGTGTATGAGCTGAGCCGCGATGTGATTGTCCCCTGGGAACGGGCAAGCAGAGAGGGACTGGGGGTGTTTCACATGCAGGACATCTTCATGCCCGCTTGCTCAGGTGCCAGAAGGGAAGAGGTTTAGAAACCCCAAATCAGTGGGAGTCTGGTGAAGATGCAGCAGGAGGAATCTCAACTCCTTTTGTGCTGGAGGATGGAGCTTTCAGGCATTTTCCAGGCTGGACTCTGGGGCCACAAAGAGCCAAAAGCTCCACTCATGGTCTCCAATAAGAAACACCAGAGAGGGTTAAAACCTGGAGATTCGGTGGTCTCCAGCCAAGGGAAGTGAAGAGAGAGCACCTGTGCTTGCACGTGAGTGTGCACCCCAGAGGCCCCAAGGAGCTAATCCCGACCCCACCACTGTCTCCCTGCTGCTGTCTCACAGCCCCAGATTCGCTTCCTGTTGTGTCTGCGCAAAGCCTAAAAAAAGAGAAAAAATAATTGTGGTGCCCGGCCACCTGAAATGATCAGTCTGAGTGTTAATTACAGCCTGCGACTCCCAGTGGGTGAGTGGGATAGGTGCTTGTGTGTACCGTAGGAAGACCCAGCTCTCAGGGCAGCCCCTCTTGGGGGCATCTGAGAGATGCTCTGTCTCAGGCCAAAAAAAAGCTCTGAACTTGAGGGAGGGGGGGTGTGAATCCATCACATTTGTGATGGATTAGCCATAGCAGCAAATCCACATTTGTGATGGATTCTGGATTTGAACATAGGAAATGGTATTGGTGACACGAATTAACTGCCTGGCATACGTGGCACATGCATAGCTGTGCAGCTGAACTGTATTTATAGGATAAAGAGTTTATGGTGGGAAACAAATAAGAACAATATTACCACTTTATATCGAAAGGGGAAACAACACCTGGCGCTCTCTAGTGTAAAGAGATCAGCACTTGTCTAAAGTCAGTCACTGGAAGACCCAGAAATCAGGACCTGGATCTCTTTGTGGGCACAGCAATGAGCTTTTCCAGACTTTGCTGTTTTTGACTCTTCTCCGGCACCTGTCATGGGTGATGAATGAGTGCTTCGGTCCTACCAGGGATGGCTCACTCGTCCCTGACTGTAGAAACGCAGCCCCACTTCGTGAAGACAAGCTCCTCGCTATTAAAATAACTGCACCCAAGAGACACGGAGAAGGATCCTGCCATCTAATTGAAGAAATGATATTGAGACTGCGTTATTCAAAGCCAAATCCTAGCTGCAGCCACTGGCTGCTGAATCTATCTCATTTTCGATTTTAACATCCAAGAGGAAAAAAAAAAGAGAGAGGAAAAAAAAAAAAGAAATAGGGCTTGACAGCAGCAGTGATAGATCCAGACAGTTCCTGCAGTCTGAGCTCAGTTTTCCCTCCCGGTTTGATAGCAAAGCCTGGGACCCACTGCCCAGTTGGCGGCTGGACACGTCAACTGTGTGAGGATGGTCCAGGGCACAGAGGCCAAGAAATCACACGTGGAAGCAGCAGTTGAACCCCCGGGCAGTGGCCTGTGCTCTGTGTGAAGAGCTGCCCTGCCTGGAATGATCAGAGCTATTGGGTCGAACAGTGCTGGTCTCAAGGAAGCAAAGTTTAAGTCTAGGAAGTTCTGGCTTTTATGCTTGGGCTTGTACTGGTGGAGAACACATTTGCTGTGGGGTTGTTTTTGTTGTTTTTTTTAAAAGATACTTTTCAAAATGAGGGTGATGTGGGATCCCAAACACCAAAATCCCCCACCAAACTCCAGACCCAACAACTTAACACTGCTGAAGGTAGTGACCTCCGTTTGACAGAGAAGAGGACCAAATTAGCGACCGTTTGCTTTCTTTGCATTCTGCATTCAGCTGTGAAAAAGTGTGGTAATTCTGGCATTCACATCCTTACGTATCTTCAGAGCTAAGGGAGCACCTTGGGGAACTAAAACCAACACCCATTCCTGTTTTTATTCTTACAGGAAGGTTCTGATTTGGGAATGCGAATTTTCGGCTTCAGCAAAGAGGCAAATCCAATCTACTTAGATTCCTGCAACTGCTCGTTTCTACTGCATCTAAAAAGCTGGGGATATAGACAAGAGAGGCTGAATTAAAATGCTAGAGAAGAAAGGAAAAGAAGTCTAACAGAGCCACATGCTTGATTTGCTTAAATGCATCCTTCAGCTTTGTGAATTCAGACACAACCACCGCTGGGGAGCTGCAAGTAAAATGAGAAGCAGGAGATGTAACTGACTGGGCTTCATCCAGGTGTTTGCTCCCAGAACCACCTCAGTGGCTTGATGAATTGCCCTGAAAAACTCACGTCTGCTCGAGCATCTTCTCTGCCAAGGCTGAAGATCCCCCACATGCAATGGTGATGTGGGGAGGCAAGGGGGGGGGACATGGCTGCTGTGTGAGGCCACATGATGAGGGGGCGACCACAACGCAAGAGTGCAGCAAGATGTGTCCTCTAGCATGGCCTCGCAGCACCTCGCTGTCTGCTCAGCCGGCAGCGCCTGCTTGATTTGCTGTTCTTAAAGACGGTAAACAGACAGCAGCCCTTGTCCCCTGTCACACTGCTGTGTCACACTGGCAGCTACCTCCAACGGGTTAGGTGGGACCCTGCCTCTCGCCCTCTTGCAGCACCACTGGGAAAATGTGTATTCCCACGGCTCACAAGGGAAAAGGGAATATCCTAAGTACTTTGGATGCGGGCCACAGGACTTGAGGCCATAGTGTGGGAAATCTGGGGTGGATGGCAAACGCCAGAGACCTGGCTGAGGCTGCACAGGAGAGTGGCAGTGGAAACACGGGAGCAGTACCTCCCGCTGGGGGAGAGCCAAGAGCATCAGTCACAGCTAAGAACACTCATCCCTGAATCTGCAGGACATGACAGGCGCGGTTCTGCCCCCAAAAGTGAAACAATGACACAACAACTGCGTACAAAGATTGCAAGCGCTTGTTCGGCAGTGCAGCCCCAACCACTGCCTTTCCGGGCATGCAGGGGGTTGGCGAGAGAACCAGGGTATGCCCGAGGCATTTCAGACTTGCACGGCAGCCTCTGGACCTCTGCCAAGGGCCTGCAGGAGCCACCAGGGATGAGCAGATTTGGAAGGAGCTCTCTTACCAGGTAGCAGGCCAAGTTTTTTCCTACATCTCCAGAGCTGAGGTTTGTCTGCTAGACAGCTGATGGGTATGTCTCTGCACTTTGTTTACACTCCGGTGGCAGGAGATTGTGCTCCCTGGGCACGCTCAGAGGTAGCGGGCAGCATCCATGCCCCATTCTGGCAGGTACACTTGGCAGCAGAGCACATACAGGACTAAGCATTTTGGGGAGATGGAGCATTTCAAGGTGAACAGCAATATTCAGATGGGCACAAGCAATAGCAAAAAGTAACCAGCCCCATGGAGAACAACCCGAAGATATGTTTTCTGATCTTTCCCCAGGCCTCTCCCATGCACAGCACTGCTCCCCAAGCAGTCGCATTACAGAAAAGGGGAGAGCTCAGACATTGACCTGTGACAGCCCCAGCTGAGCCCACCTCGCACAGCTTCCACATGGTGGACAACAGATCCCTTTGGAGAAAACGCTGTATTTCACCTCTTTTGTTTATCCTGGGGCTGTGCCAGCGAGTGGTGAGCAGGAAGAGTGATGGAGGGGAGCTGGCATCAACTTGCAAAACTCTGTAGCTCTAATATTTACAATACAAACGTATGTTTCTTGTTCCAGACCCACATCCTCTGTAGCTCGGGAAATGCCCCTGTGGCCCCTCCCATCGTTGCCTCTCTTTGCATGGTGTTTTCCTCCCCAGTTATGGCTTGTTCCATCTGTTCTGCCTTGTGACAACGTCCTCTTGCAGAGGCTCAGAACTGACACAGGTGACCATTCGTTCCCATCAGCATATGATCAGTGAGTGACTCCTGTGCAGGAGGTTATGTGGACATGGGCAACAGGTTGCCACCTAACGCAGCCCTGTGCAGTGTGGTCACAGGCAGACCCACCGCCGTCCGCCTCCGATATTAACCCTGCTGACAAACAAGGCAGTAATACATAACCCAACCTATTCCTGACAGCCTGCCCTCTGCTCTGCGGGCCAAGCCTTGCTAAAGGCTGGCTGGCTCTGCATTTCTCTCTGCTGAGGTAGAGGCGGCATAGAGTCTGTCGGAGATGTCTGTCACAGCTCACTTGTTAGGGAAAGGGAATAATCCTCTGTTCTCCATCAGACCTGCCCCTGCCAGCTCCTCTCCCATTGCCTGCAGTAGAGCGACAACCTGGAGCATCCTGGGGAGCAGGAGGACCTTCCCCTCGCTTGCTCCAGAGCATTTTCAGACATTATAGCAAGCCAAGGGGCAGGATACCGCTGAGCTGACTAGCTCGGGATGGCTGTAAGAACTGCACAGGGTGCCCATGCATCTGCACCAGGACTCAACTAACGCCTCGATCCTGTACACTTCTCCCTGGAGGGACGGGCAATGGGAGCATTAGGAACAGGACCTCCAAGGGGAGCCCAAGGTCTGTAGCTGGTTGTACCCCTGCAAGGGTCCTGGAGCAAGTCCTTCCCAGATAACCCAGCCAGGCTAATGTAGCGTATCAGAAGGGCAGGATTAGAGTCACCGTTGTGCTCCTGTTTCCTTGCGCAGGTCAGCAGGCAGGCTGAAACCAGGACAACATCCCTGTCCCCTGCAAAACCACCACATGATTTAATGGCATCCCTCCATGTCACCAGCTGAGCCACAACTCTCAGGCATTGGCACGGGACCTGGAAGCTCAACTGTCCCTCTGAAACCACTGGATAGTGTCTTCTCTCACCAGCACTGCATCCTAACTCTCAGGCTCAGAAACTGCCTCCAGATAGCTTGGGTTTGGGCCATACAACTCTATTTTCAAGCACAGCCACCACCTGGATGTTGTCAGCCCGGTTATCCCCCACAGCAAAGGTCCATCTCCAGCCAGGCGACATCTCTCACAAGGAGCAACACAGCAGCTTGACAGCTGTCACTGGTGTCAGACCCCCAGGAGCACGGACAACCAAAATATGTCTGTTCTCACAGGGATGGGAAGTAAAACACACACATGAGTCTGAAGCTCATCTGCTTGTCCATCAGAGGGATTAACAAAGAGCATTTAATTTCTCTTACCATTACAAGACTGCTGCTATGAGTTTGTGTAAGGCTCAACAGCACCCACACAACATGGTGGGCTGGAAAACACGTACCTGCTCACTTTGGGGCTGAGCAACAGATCATTTTAAGTTCTGGCTCAGGTGGTGCAACACACCCTTGTTTAGAGGTCCTGC
>NW_008825290.1:526858-543340 GCF_000699105.1 Pygoscelis adeliae | reverse complement strand
CCTGCTGAATCAGCCAAGTACAGGATCGTGCCCAGAGACACCCTGGTACCAGCAGTCCAGCCTGCTGGGGACTGCTCCCCATGGGAAGGGAGAATGCTCCAGTCGGCAGTTCATGTAGTCCTGACTTTAAGCTGTTTCATTCAGCAGAAATTAAACCAACCAAGTGACTTGAACTTGGCCGGATCAGACAGAACTGAGTCCCAGCAGCACAGGGATGCTTGAAAGCTTAGCTCAGGCTTTTTTTCCACCGCTGCGCATTTTCTACCATTCCCCCTAGCCCTTTTGAAACAGCCAAACCAAATAATTAACCCCCTCCCTTGCTCCCCTCACCTCCCAGCACTTAGAAACTGCAGAGGGCTAAACAGAGGTGCGTTGTGAGGAGGTCACCCACAAAGCTAAGGGAAAAAAACACAAATAAAAGCAGCTCAGAGGCAAACCTGAGTGGGGCAAGATGGGACGTGCACATGAGAAGGTTTACACAGAGAACAGCCCACATACAACAGGCACCACGACCTGCAGCAGTGAAAGACAAATCTCTTCTCCCATCAACTTGGACAGATGAACCTGCACACATTTGCATATGGGAGAAAGTGGTTTTGCAGCACCACAGGCACCAGGGTCACCTAGAATTGATGTTATAGCTGCCATGATAAAGCACCATTTCAGGGCAAGATGAGGGAGCGGTGCAGAGCAGGGATGAAGACTGCACAGTGGTCCACTCTCTTCCTCTTCTCCAGTACCTGGCTAAAACATGTCCCATCCCCACGGAGCCAATGGAGGGGTCCTACCAGCCCCTATCACACAGACTCTCCTCCCCTGGAAATCTCCCCCTTTTCCCCAAATGACTCTTTTGGCTTTCTGGGAAGCTACTTAAGGCCGACTCCAAGCAGCCACAGATGGCTCTTGAAGGGTTATGGGGCACCCCATCCCCAGCACCCATTTTCAGCCCACATCTCTGCTGATGAGGCACCCCCAGTACCCATGTTCCTCAAAAGAGGTACCACAGGCAGTGACCTCTGAGGTGACACTTCCCGTTCTGAGGAGGTACAAACCTCCTAGACAAGAGGGAAAGGAGCGTTTTCCAACCTTCTTCCACCAAATGCACATGCTCCACAGCTACTATTCCCTGGGACAAACCCTTCTGCAGCATTTCCATCCTCAAACCACATGGTTCCTCCACACACACAGATCTGAAGGTATTGGGGATTCCCTGACCGCACTGTTACAAGGTGTGCATGGGCTCTCCCCAGTGCCCAAGATTACTTCCTCTGGGAAGGAGATGAAAGGAGGTGTCACCTCCTAAAAATAATACCCTTGTTTGCAGCAGTCACCACCTTGCAGCTTCTCCAGAGTCCCAGGGCTGTGTGGCACAACTGGATGGTAACGGCAGCCAGGCTCCCTGGCACTAATGACACTGTCCCTCTAGCCAAGAAACACACTCTAAGAGGGGACAATGAGTCACTATTTTACATGGGATAATTTGACGGACCATGCCGCCCTTAACAGGAAAAATCATTCACTCTTCTCGGCATGTGCCCTTCTGGCTGGAAGGCAGCGGTCCATGGGCAAAAGAGGGACAAGGGGGTATGACGCCTCCAGGAAATGTTAATTGAGGGTGTGGACGAAGGTCCTAAGCTATTGTCTATGGAAAGTCATGGATGAAGAGCCACGCAGAGCGGTGAGTACACATCCTGCTCTCGTTCCAGCCAGACAGGGAACGGACGAGCCTGCCAGAAGCAGCAGTGGTTGTGGTGAACGTCTGGGGGTGGAAACGCACGGCCTCAGGGAACTGAAGCGGGACCAAAAATCCAAGCACACCTGCCTCCACCTGTGCGTGAGATCCTTGATGTCTGTACGCAGTTGTCTGCTGTCTGGGACCCTGTGCCTGGGGCTCACGGGACAGGAGTGCCTCTGGCATGCGGCATTGGGGGACGGAGCAGCAGCAGAGCTGCATCACCCATCTGTCTGACATTGGGGCACTCACACCATCCACAAAGTGCAAATTACTCCCAGCATGGGGCCCTCACGCACAGAAATATGAGGGCAGACAGGCATAAGGACAACCCAGGAGCCCTAAGTGTATTAAATGCACTCACGTGGTTTCCAGCCTGCTGGCAAAAGGCAGATGGATGCTCCCTGCTTCCTCTGTGCGGGGTTGCAATGCCCCTTGTTCATGGCTGTCACCTCTCCATAAACAATTCCATGCTTGATGACTTATGCTGGATACAATAAAGCTGCAGACAGCAGATACAGGGCATTCATTCGGCCTCCAGCGCAAAGTGCCTCCAGCACTAAGTGCCACCAGACTTCAGGTTTCTCCGTTTGGATCCAGCTCAACACAGACACATTGACTTTCATAGGAAAATGCCTCAGCCCAGCCACTCAAACGCTGTGGCAACCTTTGTAGGGCAGGCAATGCCACTGTGCCAAGAACAACAGCAGACGTCTCCTGAAGGGCTGGCGAGACAGAGGCAGCAGCCTTGCAGCTGACCTGACCCCCTTCCCAACCGCAGTCTCCTGCTGACTGTCCCCCTTCTCACTGACTTTTCAGTATCTTCTCTTCTAGCTCAAACGTGTCCCGACCAAGATCCTAACCAAGAATCACACCTGAACAGGGCTTTCTGACAAGTAACACACAAGGCTGGCACAGAAATGTGACAATAAGACCTATTTCACATCACCACCCCTGTCCTCCACTGAAAGGATCCAGAAAATACCTCTCCAACGGGCAGCTTCTTCATTCTCACTCCTCAGGGTCTGCTGTCCCTTTGGCACAGACCATGGCTGGAGCCAGGATGCTGGGCGAGATCAACCACTGCTGCAACATAGCCTGCGTGCCTCTTTCAATGCCACATGGGGCGTGGGATGGGAGGGGGGCAGTGGTCCAATATTCAGAGCTATTTGGTTTTTTTCTCTAAACCACTATAAAAGAGGCGTGTCTGCTGAAAGTGCTCCAAAGAAACATGGCAAGCACTGCTGACAATGTAATCTCCACTGTCCATTTCTATTAAACCTCTTACAGATTTAACAGGAACGGGTGCCGACTTTTCACCATCAGAGGCATGCAAGCACTCCCAGCTGCTGCAAAGCTAGCGTGACCCTGCGTGCAGCCCCCCCGCCAGCGCCCTTTGGAGGGGCACTTCCCAGCAAGCTGCTGGAGCACTTGCGTGTCAAAAGAGACAATGGACTCGTGTGTGCGTTTTGCTTCTCGTGCCTGGACGACAAACCCAGCCCACAGAGCTTCGTATTCGCAGTGCAAACTCAGCACTCCGCAGTTAACACTGGAGCTGAGAGACGATTTAGCATTAATGGGTTTGCAGCCATCTCCGTCTTCCATATGCTGTACACAACTGCTCAGACAGCAGCCACAAAGGCGGCTGGGAGATTTGAGGGGGTGTCGTCAGATGTATGTATTTTTTTAAGCTGCTACAAAAAGAACATTAAACTCCTGACGTGAGATTGGGTCTGAACATCCAGCACTACTGCAGATTTCTACTGCATGTCACACACACTGGGCAGGAGAACAATTATCTTTCTAACTTTATTTTTTCCCCTCCCCCCCCCATAACTGGAGACTGCTCAGCCTTTAACAACTGCCTGGCAGAGACTCCTGAAACCTGAAATCCCTGGTTAGTCCAGGCTTCAGCCAGATAACTCCTGTTTAGGGGAATACTGGCCGTACCCAAGCCAGAGCAGGGACTGGCAGTGGGTGGTTGCAGAAGCGACTGTGATTCAGAGATCTGGCTGCTGGGGTCCCTTTAAAACCACTGGAGCATTACGCTTGATGCTCAAGATCCTGGGAGGTTTACTTAGGAAGAAGTTATAGCCATTGCCACTAGGAAGATATTAAAATTACATACAGAAGCTCCTTGTTTTCGATAAAGCCTCATGAAAGCTCTTTCCCCTCTTGACTCCTGCTTTCTCACAGAGCTTACTTTGCCTTTATGTTTCTGAAGGTAATTTTTCTTCATGTCTCACCGGTGGCACCTCTTGGACCATCACAGTGTCACCAGCCATACGCAGGCACAGGGGTGGGCACAGCTGGCCCTTGGCTGTGTGGCTCCCTTCTCCCCAGAGACGAGGATGGCTCAGGCTCTGTTTTTCAATGAAGGCTTTCTTATTCCATTTTAGTCAACTTGAGTCAAGGATCAGCCAGGGAAACTCTAATCAAGTGATGGAAAAGGGTGACAGCTATAGGATTAGCTCACAATAAATCACGCAGAGAGGGAAAGAAAGAATCCAGCTGCTTCAAGCAACTTGCCAAATGCCACAGCATCGTCGCTGGGGATCAGAGCAGGACCAGAGCCAATGGCAGCTGGTCTGGACACTCTGTCCCGTTCAGCAGTTCCACCTAAACTCACATGCCCCCTCAGAGGCAGGAGGCTCTGGTCACCTGGTACCAGCCTGAGGCAGATGTCAGGAAGGTTTAATAGAATGATCACAGGCTTTTGAGGTGGGGGGGATGTATTTCATGGAGGCAACGTGCCTAGCTCTCTGCTGCCACAAGGATTGCAATTGAGATCTTTATAGGAAACAGAAAATTAACAGTATCCAGCAGCAATATGGCCTATTTGAGCAAATAAAATTCCTGTGCATAAGTACCATGCAACCTTCTGTTTTCAAATGGTTAATTCCTCCTACAAGCCAAGCTAAAAGCTTTCCAAGAGCAATTTCTCTTCCCCATTATGCCTGTCGCTCTCCTGGCCCTGGCTGGCTGCTTGCGTATATAATGCAAGCCTGAACTGCCAGCATTTCCATTCCTTGTCAATAAACCCCTCCTTTCCAGTCTGCTGCTCGACAGGAATTGCAGCAGAAGGGCTTGCGCTGGCATTGCCAAGGCAGAGATCCCTGCCGGGATGCACGGGGGCTGATTTTCAACTCGCAAGGCTGCACCAGAGAACCACCTCTCCCCTGCACATCCACACCACCTGCGGTGGTGTCCGTACCTTACCCCTGCAGGCTCCCATCGCCAGGGCAGGCTCGGGCAAGCCACAGCTGCAGAATGTTCTTGGGTTCAGACAGCCACATGGATCTAGCAAGCCAAGAGCCCATCTGCACCAGCCTGCTGCCTTCTGCTCAGCTGCTGAGGCTACAGCAGGCCAGGGTGCCTGGGGACCAGATTGGATTTGCTCAAAACCTGCCTGCAGTCAGGTCTGGTTCAGGCAGATGCTGTTTGTGCCCTCTGCACATAGGCTACCTACACACATACAAGAAAAAAACGGTCTCTCTAACGTCGTATGGCTCAACGACTTGTCTGCTGAATATGTTTCAAGTCACCTTGTCATCTCCGTGCATCTGCAACTGATGAAAGCCTCAACAAGCAGATCTTGGAAAAAATGCACACTCAGCAAACCCTTCCCAACGCACCACCTTGCACACAGCCACTCCCTCCCCAGCTTTGTTTCACAGCTCTCGCCCCTCTGCTCTTGGCAGAGGCAGCTGAGGGTCTGTGTCCTGCCTTTCTACATGGCAGCAGGTCATCAACCTGTGAGACTCACTGCCACAAGATACAGAGCAAGAGGCTTTACAATGTGTTGAAGAGATGCATGAGCTTGCAGAGGAGGACAGGAGCTAATCACAGCCTGCTGGAGGCTAGGGAGGACCACCTCCAGCACGTAACTTCTCATCACATAGCTCCTTGTGCGTATTTCTGCTGCATTTAGTAGTGGGCATTACCTGAGGCCACCAAAGAGCCCTGTCTCCCCAGCCAGCATGTTTAACAGAGGATACATACATCTCCAGTGTCATTGCAGCCCTAAGACGCAACAGATCCAGCATCGCTGGTAGCAACTTGTCTGAGTGGTTGTTGGATTTATCTCCCTGTTGCTGGTCAAGCCCTGAGAATGGCTGTTAGCAGCAGGTGCTCTGAAGGCATCTCTTTCCTTTTTACAGGGCATGAGCAAGGTCTAATGGAGACCTCAGGAAGAAGGGAACCAGGAGTCTTGCATCTACACCCACCCAGCAGCAGCCGTTCATGGGCAAATGAAGCAAAACTCCACCAGCATCAAGTCAGCCTTGTTTCAGTCTCAGAGTGCCTGTGTCTGCTGATCCTATTAAGTTGAAGGGAAATCAATCTCTCCGATACTGCCAGGAGTAAACTTGGAAAAGACCCAGCTGTGAATATGCTACCCCCGCACCCTTGCCAAAAGGAATGGCCTGGCTCTGCAGATGTGTGCAGGACTGAACTCGCCGCCTTCTCATGCCATGAAGAAACATGACTCTGCAGAGATGCTCCCCATGGCCAGGGGAGGGGTGCAGAGCCGTACGTTTGCAGGGCATCACAGTAAGAATGGGGATGGGGAATTGCTGAGGAGCTTCTGACCTCCAATTAGTTTGTGCTAATTTCCCAGGTCCCTGCCTTTAAGAAAGCCCTCTGGAACAGGGGAGCCAGGCCCAGAGACACCCACACCCAGCGGCTCCAAACAAACATCACCTTTGAACCTCATGTCAACATTACCCATCTTCCTGCAAGGTCAGTGAAGCAACATCTGGCCAGAGAGCAGGCTTGGATCAGGTTTCACGTTAGCAGTGAGGCTGCACATCCACAGGGAGAGCAGTGCTCCTGGGGAGACCACTCCGAGGGACGGCTCAAACCCGCTGCTGCTGCTCCCTCCCTGGAAGGGCTGGGAGAGCAGCCAGGAGATGGAGGGCTATTCATCAAGTGGCATTTACAAAGAAAAGAATAAGCTGTGAGCACTGTTGTGACAAGAGGCCAGGACTCATGGCCTCAGCGTCCCTCCATACCACAGGTGACAAGGTGATCGGAAGGGACCCACAGGCCACGACATGCCCTGTGCACTGCCGTGAAGGTCCAAAACGTTCAATGGCACATCTCGATGCACACATACCATGGGTAGTTGCCAGCATCTGCCCATCTGCCATGTCCAGGCTAGAGGCTTGCTGTTCTGCCACTTGAGCCACTGCAGAGACAGTGCTACCTTCAGAAGAGAGTTTTTGGGGAGAAAGCAGCTTCAAGTCCAGCTGGATAATGCTCTGAGGGAGTCTATGAAAATTAAGTCCCATTATGAAAAAGCTGGGTCTCACCAGCGTCGGGTGTTTCTTCAGCACAGCAGGTCTCAGCACCTGTGGTCAGCCACGGTTTGTTTATGTGGCCACGTAACAGACTCATCCGAGCATGACACCAGACTCGGATCCGGGGCAGTGTGGTTTGCAGCATCTCCCAGCTGCAGAAACAGCTTTGCAATGTGACACACCACACGAGGGTTCGGTGACAGCGATCAGGCAGAGCAGCAGCACTGGGAACACCGAATGCATTTGTCTTTCATCGCTCCAATGCATCAGGGAAGATCATTGATAAGGCGGAGGGAAAGCAGGACGTGCTAACAGACAGGGAGGCAAACAGGCTTGAAGGAGCCAGGCTGGGCTGTCCACGGGGCTGGGAACGGCTGGTGCTTGGAGAGCCCAGCTGTAGGTGCAGGAAGCTCTTGCCACTGCACAGGGAAGGACTGGAGACTGCACGGGGCACTGTATGCAACTGGGACAGCAAAAGTAGGCAGACACTGAATCCACATGCACTCACACCCTCAAAACCAGGTCCTCGACCATTTTTAATACCCAATGGTGATTTTCATCTAAGCATAGAGCTGCCAAAGGATGTGGGTTATGCAGCCAGGCTTTCCTGCATGAGTAGATGGTGATGAGCCACCTTGGCTGCAGATGTAGCTGCCGAACCCAAGGGTGACAGAGCTCCTGCAGTACTAACCAGCAGGGAGAAAAAACTGCTTTCTTCTCCCAGGAAAGACCAACTCCCAGCCAAATTCCCATCAGTCTGCCTGCCCATAAATTTGCAACTGTTTTATCGAATCAAAGCTCATCCAAATATTAAGAGTTCAGGGGCACTATGGAGAAAACAGGAGCAGCCAGGCCAGCCAGCCTGTTCCTCTGCCAGGCTGCAGGAATTCCCCACTGGCTGGCTCAAGGCTGGACACCTCTGTGCCCTACAGCTAAACCTGCTCAGTGCCATTCCAGCAAGCTAAAGGGAATGGATTTGCGCAAGTTGAACAGATTTTGAATTCCTTCTCCAAGGCAAGGAAGATCTGGTCTATCTAGAAACAAAATTCAGGCTTCTGCAGATCTTTGCCTCTGAGCCTTCAAAAGGTGGGAGCTGGAAAGTGCTACTAGGCAGGGATCTTCAGAAAGCATATTCACCGGAGCTACCCCAGTAAGGGCTGCTGCAGTGGGCCTGGGAAAAATGAAACCTGCTCAATAACATTCAAAAGAAATGTTGGGGGAGAGCTTAGCTTCCCTCACACTAACCTGTCCACCAGCAAGCCAGCATAAGATGTCCCCACATCCACAGGTCCTGCCAGGCTGGGTTGGTCAGCAGGACAGCACCAGCTTCAAGACAGATCTCCAATGGCATGGCTGGGGTCCAGATCCCACGCAGTGCTCTTCCATAGCCATTCACAAACTTTTCATACCGAAAGGCCATTTTTCAGGCAGCTGCCCAGGGCGAGTCACAGCAATGCCTGGGGCTGACACTGAGATGTATTTGCCAACTGCATGGGAGAGTGTGTGCACAGGGCAGTGTGGTCTGTTTGCTTTTTGCAATCTCTGTCCTCTCTGCAGGGCTCAGACTGTAGGTCCAACAACATCCCTTAAAAGCACACTTCGGGGCAATACTGTACTCTCTCAGATTCAGTGCAGCGAGAGAGTAACAGAAATATGGGGGCTATTAAATGGTGAGGTGGTAGTCAAGGATATTAGCTGCTGCAGGTTCATCTGGCTACGAGGTCTCCTTGGCTTGCATGGCTCCATGCAGAGGGGAACAAGCACTGGTGGCTACCGAAACCAACTGTGTTGCCTCCTGCAAAGTCTGCAGATGCCCCAGTGCCTGGCTGGTGCCGCTGCAGCCCCCGTTTCCTGACCAGCCAGAGCACCGTGCCTCCCGACAGCACAAGGCTTGCGGTGCACTTGGCACTGGGGAACGTTGGGCATCACTTCTGCACAGGACCCAAGTCGCACAGAGCCACTTCTCACACCGCGTCCTTTGGATCCCCTTCCCTTTCCTGTTCTCATGCACGCTGCGTGCTCCCTCAGAGTATCACACTCTCCTTCCAACACAATAAATGAAGCTTCGGCTTTGCTCCCCGGCTCATTAAAACTATAAGAGAAACAAAGTCAAACCACATGTCCTGGTGTTACCTCCTATACTGGGTGATCTCCTGTGAAGGACATGCAGAAAGAGGAGTTTAGCTGAGCAGTGGCCACCCGGCTCCTGGGGATACAGAGCAACTCTTTCTTCCCACCCTTGCCCATGTAGGGCTTTGACTTGGACTGAGATTTTGGCTTCCCAGTGGAAGCCACAGGCAATTGGGAAATGGAGAACAGAGAGAGTCCAGGCTGCAGAGGAGACATTTGGGGGTTAAACCCTATTTATCAGAGCTCTACAACTGATTTTACTGGATAATTTACTGGAATTACATGGGGTGCAAACCTGCAGCAGAGCAAAAACTGGGCTGGTCAGAATAAACCTCGACAGCTAGCAATGAAGCAAGGATCCTGGCATCTGGAGATGAGCATCAGGGAAGGGGGGACATCTGCATAGGGCAGCAGTGTGTGTAGGGTGCATTCAGCAATACCTCCCGCCATCCAGCCCTGCTGGAAGAGTTTTACGGCCAAGGAGGCAGTTGCGTTTGAAGAAGGGAAAATTAAAAGCTCCATGTGAAACTGGAGAAATCACAGAGGGCTTGTAGTGAATATAGGCCTGACCCAAAGCTGCAGATCCAGACAGGAGACAGAGGCAGGGTGTCCCAGTTTACAACAGTGCAAGCTCCACAGATGCAGGTAAATGTATGGGAGAGAGCAGACTGGTCTGAACTGGACAGCAGAGGCTGGGAATATGGGGTTCAACTCTCCACTGACAGCAGGCCTTCCCTCCACTCATGGATGATTTTACTGAGGGAAAAATATACCTCCAGCTCTTATGGTAGCTCCATTTGTCTCTGTTCCCAGCATCAGTGCAAGCCACGTAGCGAAGGCAGGACGTAGCCATGGCAATGTTCACCCCAGACCTTCCAGGCCACCGGAGCTACTCGGTGAGATGTTCTCTCCCTCTCAGACCACTAATAGTCCTTAATTGCCTTTTATCAAGGAAAGTTTTGGGCATTTGCCCAGCTGTGTCTCAAAGCCTCAATGTGAAACATCCGCCCCTTGGCCCCACAGTGGTATTGGGGAGTTAAGCTCTTCTTTGGGTACTCAGCTCCGAGGGGGAGTAAAGGGAGTTAAGCACCTGATGCCTTTGTAGTTTCTTGGCTTCAGATAGAAAGTCCTGGGAAAGACAGCTGTGTTTGCACTGGGATTAAGATGGAGGGTTTGTCGTGCTCTCCATTCAGATGCTTGCAGGAAGCAAGGACCAAAAGCAAATCCAGCACGTAATAAATCCCAGCACCCCCAGGAGTGCCCTGGCCACTGTGTGAGCGCTCGTCTTCCAGCCTCAGACCTGACTGATGATCGCCAGAAAGTCCTTCCTGCATCAACACAAGCAAAGGTCCCACTGCTCCCAGAAGAAGTTTTTGTGGAGTCCTTTTTGCAGGATAAATAGGAGTGTTGGGGTTTTGGGAGCGGGGTCAAATTAGAAAGTGCAGGTGCAACGTTCTGCCAGAGAGCAACAGCCGGGCTGGGATGCCAGAGGGATGCGGGGCCAGCGAAGGCAGGATCCACCTGGCAGAGCCACCGAGATGCAAATCTCTCCTGCAGGCACAGAGTTAACTCCTGGCGTGCTAAGCCCCCTCCTTCCCCCTCCCAAACCTCTTGCAAGTATCAGAGATTCTCAGGAAACCATAGAAAGCCAAGAAGGACTAGAGAAAGCATTCCTCATGAAAAGCCTGGCCCTCGGGAGCAGATGGGCTTCATTACTGCCCTGCTCTCAGCATTGGACTACGCAGATTTTTCTACCACGGCAGGTCACGGCTACAGCATTTCATGTCTTCTTCAAACATGGCAGATCTGAGGGCTTTCCAGCCTGTGTTGCCCAACGCCTTGGCTGATGAACATCACTGTACTTTGAGCACTGGCTCCCTGCAGGGCAGCGGCTGCATCCTGGGCATCACAGCACTGTGACCAGGAATCTGAGCTGGGCAAAACTGCCCCACGACAAAAGCAAACAAAACAAAACAGAAAAACCAACACCATCTCAGAGGGTGTCTTAGATTTCATATCCCTGTCCACGCTTGCAGCATTAGCCACGGTGAAGGCAGCATTAGCCAGGGTGAAGGCAGCATTGCCCTCGTTATCTGGAAGGCTGAGGACATGTGTCAGCCAGCTGTAAACATGACCCATTCTCAGAAAGCCTTTGCTGGCTGAACTGCACTCATGTCCCAAGGCAGCGCCTGAATTTCAGCCTGAAAATACCTTTAAACAATAGGGAGGAACTGAGGTCTAAAACAGGCCCTTTCCTGTTCTGAAAAAAAATCCCTGGTTTGTAAAGGTCTGCTAATATCTAAGTGTGTAAGTCACTCCATTCAGGCAAGGTCTAGGTGCATTTGTAGGTTCAGGGACTAGTGCTCTGTGGGACCTCAGTCAAATCACTTATAATCTCTATAATCTCTATCACTCTATAATCTCTATAATAATTTGTCCCCCCCGTGAAGGGACAAATCTTTAGGTGCAAGGTCAGAGCTGACTGACAGTTCACAAGAGCAATGACTGACTTTGGATGCATAGCTCAGAAAACTTGAAAGGCCAGATTTGCAAAGGTCAGTAGCAAGAGCTTCTCCAGGACCTGCTGGTGCTGAGAGATGCTGGGCTGGGCAACAGAAACCATCCCAAAGCTGGCAGAGAGTGGTGGCAATGGGTATCTTCCATATCCACCTTGGCACATCAGAGGACTGCTAACCATGCCAGAATGATGAGGCACAGTTTCCTGTCTGTGATATGTGCTACGTGCTGGTGGTGTGGCTTCTGGCATTGCTGCTCATCCCCCTGTAACACCCCAGTCCTCCTCTCTTGGGCTGGTGAAGTGGTATCTCCACTCCGGGAGTAGCTGGAGGAGGCTTTGCTCTATCAGTGCCCAGAGGAGATCCATCTGGTTGGTGCAGGAGCAGATAAGGATGGAGTGAGGGACCTTGCTGCTTCCCTGCTCGCAAACCTTTCTGGAGTGGTATCATAACCTGGGCGCTACTATGATCCTGGTTCTGGTATCTCTCATTGTGACAGAGTCAGATCAAAGGCTGAGTACGTCTAACCCGCAAAGCCCCATGGAAATCCAACAACCCATGCTGATAGCAGGTCGTGAAAGAACGTGGGGAGGGCAGAAGCCAGTATTAAGCAAGTGCTGCTAAAAAGATGTAAGAAGCAACAGCTGGATGCTGCAGTCGGACAGAACCGGAGCAGAAATAAAGCAGCATTTTGAGACTGAGTTTTTTTCCTTCTTTCTTATGGGAGAAGGTGATTCAGTGCTGGAACTAACTAGAAACAACAGGAAGTGGAGCACTCCCCGTCCCACTGGCTGCCTCTGTGCAAGGTCTGCCTTTGTCCCCCCCACTCACCTCCAGCACGCACAAGTCACTGGGCTGGACACAGGAAGGATGGGGCAAGACCAGAATAGCCCAGCTCTTACACAAGGGTCTCTTGGGATCAGGTGAATGACCTCACCCTCCCTCCTTGCCTCAGGCTCCAAAAGGTGCCTCTTCCTCCAAACACTCTGAGACTGCAAGGGGATTTGTTCTCAAATAACACTGGTCAGAGATAGAAGCCTCGAGAGGGGGAAGATTATGTAAAATGCTTCATGTAGCACCCAGTCACCTCTCGTTAGGAAATATGTTCTTTCGGGATGGAGGAGCTGCTTATTAACTGCTTAGGAGACTGCAAGTTCATGCACACAATCCTCTGGCCCCTCACTAGCAGCCTGAAAACTGCCCGCTCTCTGGATGTCAGTATGTTTTGCCTACTCACGGTTTCCCCAAAACACCTACCACTGGGGTGGCCCCACAGCACTTTCAATTAAGGTCTGCAGAAACCACAGACGCTGATGAAGACAGGGCCTTACCACCTGCCACTCACCTCCCTCTGCCTCCTTCAGATGTTCTCCCTTCTCTCTGCCCCACATCTGTACTAGCAGTCATCCCCAGCTCCCCCACTGTTGCTAAAATCAGTGCGGTTCACCTGAGAACGGCAGTGACCAAAGCTTTGATGTAGACAAGGATCAGCAGCCTCCAGCATTTACCACTGTGCCAGTCTAGACATGCTACGACTAGAGTTAGATGAAACAACGGTCTTAGAGCCCCACTGCTTATTCCCTCCTTCTTTATGCAGAAAATGTACAGTGTGCAGAAGTCAACATTAGCCACCACTAACGATGCACCATCCCTGGAGGAGACAGCAGAGGAAGATCAACTCAGAAGATGGATGACAATCATGCCGAGGCCAGGTGGGATCTCTCCTGGATGGCTGTGGTTTGACACCAGTACAACCAAGTCCCCCTGATGGACCATGTCACTCCTGGCACCAAACTGAGATCACGTGAGGTGTGCCCAGGAGCTGAGCATACCTGTCCACATCACCAGTCCAGATGCAGAAGGACTTGGAGATGCTGAAAGATGACTGCTCCAGCCAAACCCCATAACTACCCACTACGGCAGTCTTTGTAAACTTCACCTGACAGTGTGCTCGGCACCACTTTCGTACCTCCCTGCGATGCAGATATTCTGCCCCTGGCCATGTGTCTGTGAGCCTGGAGTGAGACAACTGAAGGCCAACAGGACAGACAGGTCATCACTGACTTGAAGTGAGCAGGGGACAGTCCATGGGTGCAGCTGCACCCCGCAGCCAGGGGAGAACAAGGACTGCAGCCCCCCGTGACCGCTCACCGGTACAGCCAGAGGCAAGGAAAGCCAACATAAAACAAGGGGGGATATGAAGTCAGCGCATGCTGAAGCACACAAACCCACATGTGGATGCTCTCCCAGGGGAGCACTGAGACTTGCCTCACCTCTCCTGAGTGCCAGTGAGATTGGCAAACACACTCAAGCCCCTTTCTGCCTCCAGGAGGTACAACGAGGGATTCTGCCGCTGACTTCAGTACAAACAAATTCAGCCCAGCACCAAAATAACCAACTCAGCGGCATTTAGGAGCAGAGTTATTTCAGCACACGCTGGTGTGTGGGTGTTCCTAGGGCAGAACAAGAAAGCCTTATTTCAGCACAGCCGCGGCGTTCAGTGCAAACCGCTCCAGCACACAACTGCACGGACGGAGTTAAAAGTGGGAAATGCAAATGGAGGAGTTAATTCCTGCTCTCTGAGATGAGTGAGCCCTTAACACTCTCAAACTTAAAGGTTTCTGGTTATATCATCTTTCTTCCCATGTTGTATTCCTTGTCCTGGTCACAGGATGGTTCGATCTCTATGTGCTGTTAGCAGGGATTAATTCAGCACGTTACACGTAATGGACTGTGGGTGGCCCAGGAAAGGCGACCTGCTGAATCCTGCTAAAGACAGAGAAAAGGATCTGCCTGCTCCCAGGGGAAACTCATAGCACTGCTGCTTTTTCTAGCATTTTTCCTCATTATTATATAGAAACCAAATGACACCAGACAACGAGAACTCCAAATAACCTCAAGGCAACCATCACTTTAAAGATGACGTTTTTGTCTGCAAATTGTTTACCTATTATTGTAACTAGTAACTTCTAAAATTCAAGTAATTGGCCTGTTTGCTTTCCTTTGGGATAAAAAAAAAAAGCAGCAATTTTTAGCTTGCTTCTTTTCTGTATATGGTAATGACCTTTCCTCTGCTAGTGTGAGTTTTTCACAGAACTGAAGAGGAAAGGAAAACCTGTAAACTGAAAAATAATAAGGGAAAGAAGTGGCACAAAAATGAAGGCTGGACCCAGGGAGACAACTATGTGGCTAGATAATAACCAGATTTTAGAGAACATGAACATCACTTTAATTCACCTCTTTTGTGAACCTTAAGGGGCAAACCTGCCGAAGGTGTTCACCATCCTTGCAAAAGGGCTTACTCTGAGTGCCAAACACCACTGGTTTGCACCAGGTCAGGATCCCTACCCCAGACCTATCACAGGACCCTTCAAAAATCACACTTGCCCCATATCAAGGCAACAGATCTGCAGCCTATTTAGGCGTGTTGCATTTCCCAAAGCCTCAGCTGGCCAGCGCCTCTCAAGGGAGCGTTCCAGATCCTGAACTCCCCCAAACCCTTCACGAGATGCCATCACTGTTATCGTCACCTGGTTCGCTCTGACCTGACGGGAACTCTGCGTGGAACTGTGTTGAGATCATGCGAGGGATTAAAGTCAAGTAAGCACAGAAAGTTCTGCTGACTCAGACACGCAGAAGTCTCCTTTTGAAAACCAGAGTCCTGAAAAGAGCCGCATTTTCCAGTCAAATACTAGAAAGCGAATCCAATGTAAAACGCAATCATGTCTCTGTTAGGAGCCCTGGAGGTTAGAGCCGATTTAGTGCTGCACTTTTTACTGAACAGTCCCAATACTAAAATAAGATGTATATATCGTTTCTTTAAAAAAAAGTTACTAAGGAATACAATACTGATTGTGGTCTTCTGGGATTACTGAATTCATTTGACAAACTTCACATGCTATTCTAGAAATAACAAATGCTTGCCGAAACCTAACTCCTCTTCAATCTTATTCATCCAACAAGTTAAGCCTTTTTTTATTTTTAGAAAAAAACACATTAAAGTGATGGAGCAGCCCCTGTAAAAGGAAAATCGCATTTCATTTAGTCCACACTGATAAAATTCCACTAACATTTCAGTCAAATCAGTCTTTGGAATTTTAAGATGTAACTTTAAAGGCCCCATTGATGGATTGCTGCTGTAATCAGAAAACATTAGTACATTGTTAAAACTACATGAATTACCCAATAATGGCTCTTAGGAAAGAGGAGCTAATTTCCCCAAAAGAGCAGAAAGCAGGCAGGGAAATAAATAACCCCTCCAGTACAAAACTGTTGATATTTTAGTTCTGTTATTACTGAATTGTTTTCCAGTGTGGAAGGTATTTCTCACAGCACGCACTAAAGAGGTCCCTTGAGTAATTCAACCAGATTCCCCAGGACTTTCAGTGACCGTGGGTGTGAAACAGGCACTTGTGGAACAGAGCAGCTCCTCTCTCTGTCCGAACCCCAGCACAGCCTCAGAGGGAGCGCACGAAGTCGTACACGATTTCATGCCCTGCTTTCACTGACCGCAGGGACACTGAACGGGACAGTCACCCACAAGAAGCTTGCTTTAAAAGTGAAATACGAATTTCATCGCAGAACAGCAGCGCTGTGACGGTGGGTCGGTCACACGTTGCAAGCAAACACAACAGCGAAGTTCAATGGTCCCAGCCCAGAAATGTGCGATCTCCGGGCGAGTTCACCGGCTGAGCCGAACTTAAACTCCCCCGTGGATCGGCCCCTCTGGACCAGACCGGCTCTCGCCGACGCCGACGCGATTTTAGGAGCCAGCAAGGGGCTGACCGCGGCGCCCTGCACCCCG
>NW_008825290.1:435077-526308 GCF_000699105.1 Pygoscelis adeliae | reverse complement strand
GGCGGGGCCGGGGGGCCGCGGGGCCGGAGGGGGTTTCCTCGCCCGGTGCTGTGTCCGCTCCCTGCCGGCGCTCGGGAGCGCGCACTTCCCTACCGAACTCCCGTGATGGCTTTAAAACTCCTCGCAGGGGAAGAGAGAGTTACTGGTGTGCTGGCAGGGCTCGGGAGTTTCCTGATGACTTCCCTCAGCACGTTCAGCACTTCGTAAGCATCACAAAGTTTTGTGGCCTTAAAATACACCTCCTCTTTTTTTTTTTTTTTTTTTTCTGACCTGCTGGCCCCGCAGACTTTAACTGAAAGCAATAATGCTTCTGACTAATTTTAACTCAAGCAATAAAGCTATATAAAAGGAGGACATAATTTTCTGCTAATCTCTGCATGTTTTTGGAAAGCAAGAGCGCAAAGCTCTCTTACCATGTCCTCTAACCTCCAGGCTCTGTAATTGCAGGCAAAACAAGCTCTGAGCTTCTGTTGCCCCAGTTTTGCAATTGCAGTAATGCTGTTGACCCACCTCTGTAAAACACTCAAGATCTACTCAAAGGCCACTTGCCAAATTAGAAAGTCAGGCTGAGAGCTGGATTCCCACTGACAACAGTCAATCACTGCTTCTCTCTTCATCCCCAAAATACTTAGCTTTAAGAAAAAGAGGACAGCTCAAGGAGGAGCCACTGAGAATGACAAAGAAAGCCTGTGTGTGTGCACGTTGGGCTTCATTGTGCCCTCATTTAGGGCACAGTAAACCAGGAGAAGGAATTCATTGCAGTGAAGGAAGCTGGAATGAAATAAGCACTTGAGCGGTGCCTTGCAGGCCAAGCTGAGCTATGACCATGGAATTAGACAGCTCTTTAAAGTCCCTGTTGGATGGTCTAGAGAGGGCCAATAGAAATGAGACCACAGCTGAGACCCTAATATACTTACACCTCCTTGCAAGGACACACCAGTATCTGCAGTAACCAGTTGGAAAGATAACCTCAGCTCCTGAGCCCTGTGCCTGTCAGATGTGTGCAGGGAGGGACTGTAACCCCTGCCGCCAGGGCGTGAGACAGACAGTGCTAGGGGAGAGTTGATGGCTGCTGGCTGGGAATGGCTCTGCGGAGGCAGGTTGTGCTTCGTTGCAAGTGGTGCAGGAATTTTGCCCCCCTTGGCGAGCGTGCAAAGAGCTGGGATCTGCCTTACATGCAAAGATGGGCTGAGAGACTCCGGGGACAAAGGGACTGGCTGAGTCCAGGTGGGGAGGAGGGACTGGTGTGTGTGAATACATTTTGATACCTGCTTACAGGCACTACCCTTGTAATGGGGATGCGCTACAAAGTGAGACCTCCCTTTATTTTTGTTTCTGAAGAGGCTTCCAACAACCTCCGAGGGGAATAAAGACATGGGGGTTTTGTCAGCATTAGAGGAGACCAGAGCAGTTCTCTGGGTGTCCACTACAGCAAAAGGGACGTCTGGCACTGCTGTCCTTCAACCTCTCAAGGGAACAGAGTGAGGTTCAGAGACTGAAGGCATATCCAGCCTGTGCAGTGGGAGCCCCCCTCCAGTAGCTTTTCAGGAGCTGGAGGGTGCACTCAGACAGTAGGTGAGTTTTTCACTATTTGCATCTCCCAGTACTGAAACACCAGAAAATCTGGACCAAGGCTCTCAGAGGAGCTAAGGAAAATAATAATCCCTTTAACCCAACTTCCCTGGGTTCAGTTAACTTACCTGGGTGCAGAAGAAGAAATAAAAACAGTGCCAAGTGGCCAAACTTCACCCATAGTTGGGTATTCCTTTAAAAGAAAATACAATAAAACATCCCAGTTGAAACTCAGACACTGACCTGTTAAGTCCTGCTGATTGCTGTCTGTATTTCATACCCAGAGGGCAGGGCTGGGGCCATCTGTGATCACATCAGATATGCAAGGCTGGTCTTCCAACAGTCTGAGGTGAACGTGTTGTTCAGATCTGCAGGGCTAGATGAGGTAAGGGGAAGCACGCCATGAAGATTTTATAGGAATCCTACTTGGACTCAGCTGCAAATATGATCAGCTCCAATGCTAAAACACCCTTTTTAGAAGAACAAACACATTTTCAAGGGGGAAGAGGTACATTATGGCAAGAGCTGTTGGGTGGCAATGACACTAGCTGCTGAGAGGTCAGGGCTTTGCTGTTGCCTATTTCTGTGTGTCTGAGAAACCTCCCCGGTCCCACATGCTGATGACTCGTACCGTCCCCCTTCCCCTGCAGCCCCACCATACAGAAAAGAAAGAGCAACCCCAGCCCCTAAGGCAGACAACGGTGGCTGGTGCTTACCTGAGGAGAGAGGTCACCACAGAAGCGTAGAAGGGCAGAGGATTAAGCGCAAGCTCTCAGACTCCCAAATTATTATCCCAAGCCTACTTCTAAGGGAATCATCAGATTCAGTCTACATGGGAGAAGCCCTCTCTCTCCCTCCTAAAGCCCCACTGGTGACTGGAGAATAACTGAGGCATGAAGTGCACGTGAAAATACAACTACTTAGCAGCACATGTGAAATGAGCGTGGCAGTTTTCTGTGGGTGAGCACTGAGCCTGGCTTTCTTAATCTGCCGCTTTGCCAGGTTAATCTGAAGACTTGAGAAATGAGTATTTGCTAGAGACTGGCAATGGCTCCTTCCCTGCCAGGCTGCGTACTCCCCGTGGAAGGGCCACCCTGCTTCCTGCCTGCACGGTGCCTCCCACCGTGGGGTTCAGACCATGGCTGGAGCTATTTATGACTATAAAGGCAATATTGATCACTGAGAATAATGGTCAAAAGGTACTAAGGACACGGCGTGGGGGAAAATTATTTGTTATTGCCGAGGCCTGGAACTGCATCTGACTTGTAGGTGAAGAGGGAGTGCTTTTTGCCTGCAGGAAGATGCTGTGCCTCTGGTGCAGTGCATGCTTGATTCCCTCCCTGCTCATTAGCAGTGCTCGTTACTGTCTTCTCAGCAGGTTTCTCACAAATGCCTTGCTGTTTCCCAGGACCTTGGTGCCACTGAGTGAGATTAAGCCCAAGCTTTGGTCTGATGACCATGTTGAATAGAAATTAAACATCAGCTAGTTTCAGATGGAAGCTGAGGAATCTGTTGAACTCCTCCCCAAGTCCTGGTTTTCCAGCTACTGTGAAAAGGAGCCTTTCTAGGGGATCTTTTGCTTTTGCACCCAGTTATTTAATTCTGGAGCCTGAATACCACGGGAAGAGTTTACCCTGGCTTCATGCTGGTGAGACCTCCATCTGCTGGTGGCCAGGCACCAGTGCATGCTGTGTTTGCTGCCAGAGTCCCCAGATTTCACCAAGCTAGCAAAGGCTTGGGCAGATATGTAGGGAATTACACTGATGCAGTACAGGCTTTCTTCAGAAACCAACATCTGGGGAGCTACTCACAGAAATGACTGTGGGTATTCTCCTCTCTGTTTTCTAAGCACTGCATTAGACATCACCCTGCCTCCAGGATGCCTACGAGCCCCAATGTGTCCTGATACTCAATGCTTTGTTTCAAATTTTATGGCATCACTGTAATGTGTCAGCTGAGAGGGACCCTGCAAAGCCACAGCTCATCCCCTTCTTGAGCAGATGTAGGTGCAGTTTGTTCTGAAAGTTTCCCAGAGATGGACACCCCGTGATTTTGCCAAGCAATCCCTTCCAGCTCTACAAACCCTCGAAAGGTTTTCCTACCACCTTATCTGAACCATCCTTGTCATAACTGGGACTCAATACATTTTGTCCTGAAAGACAAGCAGGGCACCTGGTTCTGCCACATTTTTGTATTAACCAGGGAAGGTCAATTCTGCTAATATCACCAAGCTGGAATACTTGTTTTCTCAAGCAGTGTATGGATTTTCCACCATCTCCTGTAGTCCTTTTCACCTGCAGAATGTGGATTTGCAAGTATTATTTAATCAAAACACTAGTGTTTATGCCCACTTCGCACAGATTTACGACAGCTGTAGTTCAAAGCAGCGGAGAATCACGCTGGGGTGAACTTTTTACCATTAAGTGCTGGAGCAAATGTTTGCAGGCTCAGTATATAAGAGAAACAGGTTGGATAAAAGGTCGAATTTACATTAAATACCTCTGGAGAAGTAACTGGAGAATTAAAAGTATATCTAATAAAACAAGACGCTTGGTGCATCTTTTAAATCTATGGCCAGATTTTGCCACTTGTTCATACAAAGTAGCACTGATGCCTTGAGAAATCTCCTCGGTCTCAGGGGGACAGGGCAGGGAGTAAGCAGCCAATCCCAAAGACACTCCACACCCTGGGGAATCCCACTGATTTGGTGGGTATGACAGCATACGTTGCCTAAAATTAAGCAGGTTTATACGCCTTGTCAGAAAAAAAGTACTAAGGGTTAGGACAGTGCAAAGAGCATCTGGTCCTGAGTAGTTAATATTGTAACCTGGCAAATTCCATAGCTTGCTGACCTTTCTGTTCCCAAACAAAATGCTAATCACTTCCCACAGATCCTTTTGCAATTATCTCCTGCGAAATCTCCCTAGAGACCAAGAAACTAAAAACCGGGCTCTCGCTTCTCATCATGAAATGCTAGCCTCTGTCAAAATAGATTTCAAGAAATCATTCATTTAACTTTCTTGCTGCTACAATTAAAAAAGAAAAAGGAAAAAAAAAAGAAAAAAAAGGAAAAAAAAAGCAGCAGCTGTTTTCTATTAAAAGCACCAGTGGTGATGGGAGCAAACCAAATTACAGCCTCTGAGGACTACTCCCTGCCTGCAACGCTTGCATCTACTGGAAATGCTGTTGGTATGATGGAAACTTCCATCAACCATTTTATTCAGTGGTGGCAACTAGGGACCGTGTTTGCCTTTTGTACCAGGCATTTATACTTCATTAGTTTATATACTGTTACCAGCTGGGAGCTTGTTCTCTGCCGATGTCTGATTTAGAGGCGTGCGTGAGGAAGGGATGTGATTTACAGACACACACTGGAAAGCCAGTTGCCCTGGATCTTAGTGCAGCATTGGGAACGCCAGTTACTTCCGCCAGCAAGAGCAGCAAACCTGTCAAGCTTCCCACTAGGAGCGCGAGACTCCTGCGGTTGGTGTTTGCTTCGTGCTCTGCTGTTTCTTGCACATTCACAGCAGAAAGCCGCAGCCTCTCTCCCTGCTGCCCAAAGCACTGGCCGCAACTGGTCAGCTCTATCTGCCGTCCCTGTAACAGCTACATGCAGGGTTATACAAAGAGAAGGGCATGCTGTAGTGTTGCTGCACAGCTGAGGCGGGAGCCAGCTAATGACCTTTCTGCTCAAAGGAACCCTGTAAAGCCCCGGAGCAAGCTACCGCTACGGTCCTGCCCATCATATGTCAGTGCACAGTGGACGACTCAATACATCGCTTCTCCTGCATTGCAAGGAAACACAATTCAGAGGGAGGAGATGGAGAGAAGTAGTTTTTCTGTTGTGCCACAGAGATCTCCTGCAAGCAAGGCTTTGCACAGAACAGGGCCTCGTATACTCAGTGCTCTTTTTTACAGTCTGGTTATGGTGGCTGGGAAAGAGGAGTCTGAGCATTTCAAGGACAAATAGGTCTTGCAAGAAAACCATGTGTTTCAAGTTTCGCTCTGGAGGTGGGAATTTCTCCCTCCCATTCCTTAACGTTGCCTCCTCCAAGGAAGAACTGTATCTGCAGCATCATGAGGGCTCTGAAGGGAAGGGTAAAAACTACTGAGGCAGGGCCCACAGGGTTTTACCTGGCTCACAAATACCTAACTCAGAGCAGGTACATTGCCAGACTTCTCATAGGACCCGAATTACCTTCTCTTGCAGGTTTCTTAGGATTAGTGGCCACTGAATATTCACTAGTAAAAATTTGCTCTGTCTCATTCTTATCTTGTGATGCAAATCACAAATAACACCAAATGCTGTTGTGGGGAAAAAGAAATACAAATATTCCTATAGTTATATACCCAAATCTCTCAGGGCAGGATGGGCTCTCAAGGGCCCAAGCCTGTAATTTTTTGAACAGACAGAAAAGCCTGACTGCAGCCTGTGCCTTGCTGCATCACCTCACAGTGCGGCACAGCAATATTTAAGTCCCTGGGGGATTACGAGCACTGCCCTACTGCCTGAGTTTGGGATTAAAAACAGGTCATGGCCAGCCCCAAAGAGAGCAAGCCCTTGTCATGATGGCCAGATCCACACCAGGACCGGGACATCCTCTCTGGGGATGTGGTGCTTCCCCTGGTGGAAATGGCTGGGCTCAGACTGGTGAACAGAAATGCCACATGCATGCTAGCGTGTTTTGACTGGGTAGTCTGGTGGCACTAGTGCTGGAGAGCATCCATGTAAACAATAGCCAGGCAGCCTGCCTCTGGGAGCTGCTGTTAGCTTCTAGGAAAGCAGAGCATGCACACAGATCTCTCTGTTTCGAGTATTGTAGCATCGCAAACAAGATACCCACGGTACTGAAGCCAAGTAACAGGCAGTGGAGGGACTGCCAGCTTTTGTTACACCGATGAACGTCTAAAACCAGTAAAAGCCACATGAGCACACCACCAAGCTCCCTTTCACTGCACTCATCAGTGTAACATCGCGATGCCTCCCAGCTATGCATCAGGAGAAGTGGCTGACATCTGTCCAAAGTTTGTTTCGAAACCCCTTCATGAAATATACACTCACTGTACACACTCTTTACTCTGTGGGGTGGTGGGAAGAGCTGTTTTCATGCACATGGACACAGAGACACCTATTTTGCAGGCATGCTATCAGGAGCACAGTTTGCATTTGGAGTGGAGGATGGGAGAGGCTTGTGACAGCCCTCCTCTCCTGTGGGGGGTTCCTGCCTTGGTCCCCAGGAAAGCCTTTTACCATTCAGAAATCCCTTGGGTGAGGCAGGCAAAGGCTAAGGAAGGGAAGAAGTTTATTTGGCATAGTGGCTAACTCTCAAATACTTTGCAAAGCATCAAGACCCAGTGAGTTGAGTTTTATTACCTGCTCCCCTGAAGCTCTTCTAGAACAGGAGAAACTAGCCTGCGTCTTGGTTTCCTACCATCTACAACTGGGGGGAACACAGTGGGGAGTCTGCGTTACCGCGTAACACCAAACCTCACAGTAATTTGTCGTGACCTTGCTAGGGTATTTGGGAGGCCAGTGCTTGCAGTCCTTGATCTGTTAAGCCTCTGTCTGCATTCAGGTCCTATTGGACCTCCCCAGCAGTGGCAGGTGAGGTGGGCACAAGACCTGCACCGCGTGCTGACCTTGCTACCATGGTTCCAGCATGTCAGAACAAGAAATTCTCTCCTTGGAGCCTGGGCACAGTTTGCATTCAAAAGATTCCGAAAACAGGGAAACAGGGGCTTGGAGGTGCCATCAGGAGATGTCTCCATATTTCAGGCCAGTTTGAGCACTGTACTCTTTAAACCATTTGGCTGAAACTGGTGATAACTAAGAGGGAGGGAGGGAGGGAGTGTTTGCCCACACAGGCACAGCGCCTTTGCTGATGCATTTGCAAGCCCAGAATTGTTAGTTTGAAGCCTGTAATGAAAAAGCCAGATCTTTGGCTGCTGTAAGCATTTGCTCAGAGACTGTATTCATTTTTATCCCAGCTGAGGGACCATGTCCAGGAAGTCTATACATACATTTGATGGAAAGAAATTTGTTAACAGCATGCTTTCATACCTTCACAAAAGGTATAAAACAGATTATTCTAGGCTGGGCTTTATTTGCTTGGAAGCATGTGACTCAATAGCACAGACGAGTCCGGTATCTTAGGAGCAGAGCAGGTAGCAAAGACTGCTCAGAAATTTCTGTGAAAAGTCCTGTTTCCTGGACTTCAACCTATTTACATTGGCTTGTTCATGACCAGAACCCCAGGACCAAATGATCTGGTCTTGTGATCTTCTATATCCCATCAGCCCACAGCCAAGGTATAGCACTAGAGAGAGACCCTAGTTTAAGTATCTCGTCTGGAAAGTCCCCTTTCTTAGCATAGCAGCAACAAGCACAAGATTGTCATCTGGAGTGTTTCATTCTCCAACTCCCTAGGTCTCATCAAAGGCAAATTTGTCCCTGAGAGTGGAGTGAGGGGGTGTACCATGGTGAGAAGTGCCCATGGCCGAACGAAGCAGCTCCTCAGCCTGGCAGGGCATTGCATGCTGGAGAGTGCTCTCTTCCCTGCAGCGTTCACTTTGCTGCTATTACGCACACATCCATCTGAAGTGGCTCCAAATACAAAGGGAAGGAAAAAAAACCCCAGCCTGTAAATAACAACATAAATTGCCATCAGTGGTCAGAGCAGTGCTGTAAAAGTCTCCTCAACCACAGAATGAGCATGCTGAGAAAGTTCCCTTTCTCCTTAAAACCTTGTTGTAGGCAGGGACAGAGGTCCCATATGTTCTTGTCCCTCTTGCATCAGGGAAGCTTGGGCAGGTCTGTCCCTTCTCCCTTCAGCACCCCATATCCTGACAGCATAACCAGACCATCCAGAAATACTGACATTGTTGAGACTCCCTACAATGAAGCAGCCTGGCCCTGGAGGAAGAGGAGAATTAAAGAAGATAATGAATGGAGCAGTGTTTTGAAAGAAACCGGTGTGACTTAGGTACTGCCTTCACTGACCACATTTAGATGAGTCTTTTGGTTCCTAAATCCCTTTAGTACTGCTGAAACATTCCCTCATGACTAAAACAGAGTTTCTTGTTTACTGAAGGGGTACGCTTAAAATAATCATCATCATCTAAATACCATTTGTGAGGCTGTACCCTGCATGTACTGCCACAAAGTCAAACCCAGGTTTGTTACTGCAATTTTAAACATACAGAATTAACTGCATATGCCCAGACATGACAGGGATGGTTAAATCCAATCTGAACAGCTTCTATGTCATGGAAACCCTGGCTGAAAAAGCATATAAATATTCTTTGTCCAGCAATTGTCCATGACTCTCTGTGTTTTCACTATTCTAGGAAGCCTGAGATACTATTTTTATTTAGACTAAAAATAATAAAGGCTTTTCTCCAATCCTCTGGGTGCCCTAATTGAATTATGTCTGCATTAATAAACCCCAGCACTGCTAAAATCAGACAGCCACCTACCCAGGACATCTAGGAGGCATATCTAGGAGGCATGGTGTCTGCCTCCTCCAGAAACTCTATCCAGAGGTGTCTTTTGCAAGAAGTTTAGTCCTGGAAAGTTACCAAATCAGCTTAGTATGGAGTGGAGAAAGCACATTCCAAGTCTCTGAGCCACCGCAGAGAAAGCCCAGCCAGCTGGCTCCTCTGTTTTATAAAGAAATCTTTCAAACAAGGACTTTGGTCCAGTGTTTGCACAGTCCATTGTAGACAGAAGGGGACAGGGCATTGGATTTGCAGCTGGAGCTCTTATTATTACCACCATTAATTCATGAGAAACAGCCCAAGTAGCCCTGCAGAATGCAGCCCAAACAACTTAGATCAAAGGTTTGCAGGTAATGCCTTAGCCTCTTCTTGCAGATATTAACCATGGAGTGATGATTCATGAGTTTCTGCATCACGTACTCCCAGAAGCATAAGCCTGTGAGTCCCAGCCTTAGTTTTCAAATGCTTTTAGAATCATAGAATCATTTAGGTTGGAAGAGACCTTTAAGATCATCAAGTCACTTGCAGCCCAGTGAGAATATGCCTCTCCACCCTACCACAGGTGACCCTGGAGAAGGTACCAGTATGACCTGCAAGGTGACCTCCCGTTTAAGCGCAGATAGTCTGGCTGGCTGAGTTACTGATGCTCTGCACTGCTCAGGGCATGGCCAGACTTCTCTCAGAGCTCTTGGCTTTTAATGTTAGCACTGCTGAAAATGTTAAAGAACAGTCTGACTGCTACCAAATCTATATATCGATGGCAGCTAGCTCCTGTACTTCTTAAGCAGTTGCTGTATTTCCAGCTGGTTGCAATGAGACGGGCTCTACCCTTTTCAGTGTTGCTAAAATAATCCACAGAAAGACCCACGAGCCTGACCTTCTCTGAAGTTTGCTTTCAGTGAGGCAGGGAGAGAAAAAGCTAATTCTTTTCTACAGATGTTCTCAGCAATACTGTGATTTCAGCAAAGCCAGAGAGAATTCAAATGCCTTTCTCAGCTGAGGAAGAAAGCACAGTCATATGCCTTCCCCAAACCTTCTTTCCAACAGTGCAGCCAGTGTCATTGAAAAAAAAATTAGAAAAAAATGAAGCAAATAGAAGGGTTTTTTTTTGGCTGTTATTCCTGCGGTTAAAGCTACAGCTACAGTAGCAGGTTACAGCAGAAACTGAATATGCTACTATGCAGAGGTTCAATTCAGTGAACTGGGCAGTCTTAAAAAGAAATTGGTTTTCAAACTTCAGAAATGAATTTAAACAAAACATGATTATCTCTTTCAATGGGGGCATGTTCAGAAAACACCAGCCGGACACAGTACAGGATAGCTCAGTCATCTGTTGCAATGTTTAAAACCTGAAGCTATGAGAACTGCACTGAAGCTTGCTCTGGTTTACTTCCATTTGGCATCCTGGAGCTAACAGAGTGGAGGAGCTTGAACAAAGTGCTTCAGTCAGCCTCTCTGTGGCTTATGCCCTGAAATGCCCCTGCCCAACAATTCAGTACTGCAGTCCTCCAGTCCTTCAGAGGGTTCGCCCAAACATGAGATGGGGGAGTAAAGCCACCCCCAGCCTCCTGGTTTTATCGAAGCAAGACTAGGAATACCTAATAACTAATGAGGAAATAAAAAAGTGCTGCTCAAATTGCAGGGATGGCAGAGAAGGACATGCTCTGAATTAAATATAAATCAGTACAATACTGCAACATGGCCATCATCCAAGCTTGCATGGTGTGTGGAGGCTGAGGCCCCCCGTTCAGAGCTCTCCTTTGCACCACAAAGCTGGTGAGATCCAGTGGCTGCTGCTGTGCATCAGCCTTGTGCCTAAGGGGGATAAAATCCCTCTGGGCTGAAAGCACCAAACCCATGTCACTTTTTAATGATGCCCACAGACCATGTGGAAAAGCTTCGTGCTGCTCAGCAAAGCAGCTGTAACTGAGCAGTAAGATAATCAATGAGAGGGAACCATGATTATCCATTATCTAGAAATAGGGCTGGCCCAGAATATAAACTCTGGCTCCATGCAAGGAAAAGATTAGGAATTGGGGAAAAAATGTAATAAAGCTGTGTTATTCTGACAGTTAATTCTCATCCACACTGCAGTGCAGTATATATGGCTTTACTGTCCTCTCCTATTCTGCTCTCTTAGCTATATTCCCTCTGGTAGTTGGTTTGTAGCCAGGCAAACTATTCCTGCAGAGCCCAACAGAGATTCATGGTGCTAAACCAGCCAAGCATGCAGTCAAGGTTAATGTTGGCTTTCCAGGACCTCCTCTCAAGATTTCCAAAGCTTGACAAAGTGGGCATGACTCCATGGATCTCGTGAGCCACTGTTTGACTACACAGGAATTTATAGCTATGTGGTCGCTACAGCTTTAGCTGAAGAAGGGATATATTTTACTAGTTAACCTTTTCCAATGAAATCTTAATTGGACTGTGCAGAAGCCAAGAAAAGAAAACCATTCTCAGCTGAAGGATCTAAAATGTATTCTGCAATCAGGCAGGACAAGTGCATGGTAGAGAGAAACCTAATCCTAAATCCCGACCTTTGTGACCAAGGCTAAGAATGGCAATGAATGACACAAAGCAAAATCTCCTCGTTTTGAACGCAGTGTCTCAAACACCTGTCCTGAGTTCAAAGAAGTCTGATCTGCCACTGCATGTTGACATTTGTGAATGTGACAGTGAAACTTAAAAAATTACTGTGAGAAGACTATCAAGGAAAAGATATCAATCAATAGCAACATGAAACCACTTCATGTGCTTCCTTAATGTGTTAAATAATGGCTGAATAAAGTAAGAATATGTAACAGCTGAGTGAAATATTAGACTGTACAGGAACACATGGCAGTGCTAAAAGTATCAGCTTTTCCTGCACAGAGAAGTGGTGGTATTTCTGTATGGACATAGCCAACAAATCTTTCCATCCACTCCAGCTTTTGAAACAATTAATCTCATGGAAACCAGAACGGGAAATCCTGCTGGGGAACCAAATGCTTTAAAAACAGTACTTTGTGAAAGAACCAACGGCAGTGAAAGCAAATGCACCTGACTTTCTGGGCTGCACTCAGAGAAAGCCCCCTTCAGTTGCAGTGACAGATGTGAATACCTCTGTTCTCCTGTATCAAGTCTTTCTTGCCAACTTTAAATCATATTAAGTGCAAAATAGGGGGGGAAATCTTTCCTTACCTAGCTTCAGAGATCTGTTTTTCTCCTTGTCCAAAAAGCCCTTCCACCTGCCTGCCCTCAAGAATTTTGGCTGCAAAATCAATCACCAATCTGAAGAAAACTGAAGGAACCCACTTAGCATTTCCCTGGAGATCAGTGTCCAAACCCTCTCCAGATGCAGAAGGTGCCATTTCTGACAGTACAGGAGTTGGTACCTGCACCTGAATTACCCCGGTTCCCAGGACCCCTACGCACAGCTGGGTAGAGGCAGGTGCCAGAACGGTACTCTGAGACAAGAATGAACCTGGCAGCCAGGGAAGATATTGAGAAAGAGGGAAAGGCAATGTCATCTCCCAGTTTTGGTGGCTAACTCCAGAGGGGTTGTAACAACTGGGGAATGTTCAAAATGTGATTATCCAGACTCCTACAATTAACTAAAATCAGCCCATTTGCCAACTTCAGGGAGGGCAAAAAGGTACATCTGACCACATGAGATGCTCTCCTACCACTATCCCCCAGTTCAGGAGCCAAGGACAGACTTGCAAGAATTCAGCCCTGCCACACAGAGAGGAAGGGGAAATGAGACCCCACGTGGATTTGGTGAAGAGAGGGAGAGAGGGGACAGCAGCGAGCTACTCGGCTTGCATGGTGGAAGAGAGGAGAGGAGCAGGGAAAGCAAGTTATCCAGGAAACAAACTGTAACAGGAGGCAACGAAATGGGCTGTGATTTTAACATTTGTTTCATACTGGCTCTCAGGACAGCCCTGCCTGACACCAGAAAGCACATCCAAGACATGACAAGTTTCAAGTCCAACACGTGTGGGTGGTAGAGTCTCTTTTACAAAAAGGAGAAAAACTTCTACCATAACCCAGTAAGTAGTAAGAACCACATTCAATAATACATCTCCTTAATATTGGTTGTAGAACAATTTTTGCTGAAATTTAAAGCAAATTAATCAGCATGAAGCAGACACTCTCTGGTTGGGAAGATTCAACCCAAATAGTTGCAATTTGGCAAAACTTTAAGCAGTTGAAATGAATTATTGTTGCTGGAAGTGCTAGTCTATTTTAACAATAGGTGGTGTACCTGCATCACTTACCATATGCACAAAATCTAATATTGCGATGACAAAGACAGAAATGAAGGCTGATACTGTTAATCGCTAACACCTAAAGCATTATAAGGAAGTCAGGGAAAGCAGCTTTTTCCTTGGAGTCGAGAGGTGGTAATTTCACCCACTCTTGCAGAGGAAACACTGGTTGCTGAATTTAAATTTTCACAGATCAAAAAAAAGCCCTCCAGGTGGTTTCTAATCCATGCAGTTAACTGAGTGTATGAATTTTGAGACCACCTCAGACAGACAGCATCTCATTTTCCAAGCCTTTTTGAAAAGCCTAATAAAGATGAAATGAGCAGCATTTTTATTACCCATTCCAACACAGAGGCCAGGAGTAGAAACATCAGGGACACCGCTGGGTCAGTAGACAGGTGCTGTGGCTTTTCTGCATTAGAAACTTGAGGATGAAAGTGTGGGTATAGTTTGTATAAAGATGTAGGCAGAGCTGCATAGGGGACTGAGGTTAGAGAAGGAGATGATGGAAAGCAGTGGTGTGCAGAAGGAGCACACAGTGGGTGCACCAGCCTATAAGTTGGACTGACAGTTGCGTAAAAAGAGATTAGTATAATGACAGCATCCTGGGTTCTGAATTTAAATTCTTCAACCAGATTCTAGGGAAATATTATAGCTATTACCTAAGCAAGACAGGTAAATTGTCCAAGTAACTTCAAACATGAAGAACCCTAAAGACTCACTGGGATGGATCTTTGCATCCCTTTGGGATCAGACTTGTATTCAAGCACATCAAAAAGATGTGCAAAAGAGAGTCCCCCCAAGCAGCTCGTCAAAGTAACAGCAGTCCCCCGAAGCCACACTCACTGGCAAGCTCTGTTCCCAGTTTACCATATTGTGCAAGTCCTGTGTAAAACCAAAAGGGAAGCAGCTGTGAATGCAGAGCTCTGCTCACACATTCAGCAGAACTTCCCAAAGCCAGCACAGGCAGGAGGAAAGCCCACTGGCCCAGGGGTGTCAGCAGTTTCCCCCCACACTTCTGCTTTGGAAAGGGGGTACTCAATGCTTCATGGCAAGCTCCAAAAGGGTTTTAGTGATGCCACTATAAAAATACTTGATTCAGAAGAGGCCATGTTGCCAGGCAAGTTAATGCCATAGGGAACATGACGCATTTACGGCTCTTTATGGCAAAAAGTACACAGCCAAGCAGACAATGAGTCTTGAAAGCTTTGTAGGAGCCCCATAAACACTCCTGTGTGCTGATGAGGTGAGAACATGGAGCTCTGTGCCCTACCAGTAGCCACGGGTTCCTTTCCATTTAACTCACTCTTTAACCAATTACACATTCACTACCATTTTAAACCCTCTGTTGCACATTTGACTCTTGTAACATGGATTTATAATCCACACTATCCTCTTCCAAGCATGAAAGCCGTAAGTCCACAACAACAGAACATGGACAAAGTAGAAAGTAAAGAGAGCCCTTACTAGAAGGGCACGAGACAGACTTTGCTCCTGGAGGCACGTTCTCACTAATTCTTGCATCAAGGTGAAGTGACTTGCCTGTGATGGAAAAATGAGTCAGTAGCAGAGCAAAACAGAGGATCGAGGTAACTTGATTCCTAGCAGTTTACTCCAAAAAGTTAATCATCTGTGCTCCCTCCTAATCCCCATCTAGAGAACTTTCTCTGTGGGACATCCAGGTTTATTATCAAACCAGTCTCCCTCTCCCACCTCCCTGGAAGGCCAGTGGTGCAGCAGAGCCATGTGCTCAGTGCTGAAGGTCAGTCTCTAAGGATGAGCAGATATCACTTTTTTGAGGGTGTTGGTGTTGGCAGGTGATCCCTGCCTGTCCTGCACCCTGTTAGGGCAGCAGCAGTCGCATCTTGCAGGAAGACAAACGGTTTCAAACACACACTCCAAAAAGCACCCCATGTTGTGACAGAGGATCCCTCTAAAACGAAACCCACTGGGAAACCCCCATGCAGCAAGCTTGCATGCTGCCATCAAAAGCAGCCTGCTCTTGGCTTGTGCTGAACACCCATCCCATGTGAGTATCATGGACCTGGAGGGGTTTTCTGGCTGTTTTACTGACCTGCAAAATTGCCTGAAAAGGCTGAGGAGGAGTCCTGCAGCACAGTGCGTGGATGGGAAGGGATGCGGGACTGGCCTGGAGCAGCCAGGCAAGCTGCAGTCGCTGTCTCCAGGATGTTTTCAGAAGACAGCAGGTTTTGCTCTGAAAGAAAAGGAGAGAAAGAGAGTTGCAGAGAAGTCAGGCATCTGGCTGAACCTACACAGATACCTACACAGGCATGTGAGGGTAACACTGATCTCCATGTCTCTGAGGTGAATGGAAAACATTCAGCCTTCTACTAAATTCTCTTTATTTGCAGATTTATTTTATTTATTGAGGGTCCCTCACAGTTCAGGAGTATACAGAAGAGTTAATTTAATTTACTATGAAGTGCCACACTATGGTATGAAGTATTTCATACACAGGCAGGAATAAAAGGTTTCACTGAATTGAAAAGCTGAGTTACATTTGATTACATTCAAAGGGGCCAGAAAGCAGAAGAATGGGAGGAAAATAATTTTCCATAGGTGAAAAGAGATGAAAGTTAATGATCTCTCATGGTTAACTTACAGCCTTTTATGCTTTCTGGGTGTTAATGTTAAATCAGCTAGACTCCTGCCAACTTATCTCTGGCTAGATACCTTTACTAATCCAATTTCTTTTGTTCCATTCAAGTTCTTTTACTTACACATCTCAGAGTGTAAGTTCACTTTAAGTTCACTTCAAGTTCACTTCCAGAGTAAAGGGTAAACCTGTCACTTCGCTTCAACTTGCCCCAGGAAATATTATGTTATCAGTGCAGCAAAACATGAGCATGGGTACATAGCCTGGGTTTTTATCATTTTAGCAGGTTCTTCCTTGTGTGCATGGACAATTCAATCCAAACAAGCTCTCACAGTGGTTTTGTTCTCTATTGTAGCACACAGGCCAGCCTGCTTGGATATGCATTTGGTCATTAGAAATGAAATGTTGCAGAGAAACTGGCTGAATTTCAGGAAAATCAGGCATTCTTCCTGGGGAGCACACCTTCACCATGAGAGCAGAAGCATTTTGCAGAGACGCACCGAGCTTTCTCCCCATGCCGGGAATGCTCTAACCCCAAAAACTGCACTTTCCCAAGGATGCCCACTGCAGCAGGAGACCAGGTCCAGTGCAGGTCAAGCTCAGGCTATTATATCAGGGTATGCATGTCCAAACCTGCTCAGGACGTTGCTGACTGACATAGGGAATAATGCCATTTCTAGTACAAAGACAACCTCTATCTGTGGAGAGGTTGTGCTGCTCTTTAAAGAGCAGCCAAGAGCAGAGTGTGCTCTCCGATCCCCCCAGCTGCCCACTAACAGCGGGAGCCTCTCCCGCCGAGTGCCTGTGTGCATCTGGAGGGACCGAGCCCCCGGCAGCTGTACCGATGCCACACTAAGCTGCCAAGTCTGCTCAGATCCACAAAGGCGCCACACACTCCCAAAAACATCCCCTGCGTGTGCCTGTAATTTCGTCTAAATTCACCCTTGAACCTCATGGGCATTGTAGGCTCCCCCCCGCCACCCTTCCAAAACACAGTGCAGACAAACCCCCTCTTCATTTAACTTGAGGGAAGGAATTTAAAAGCCCTAATACAGAAGAGCACACTTCCCTCTTTGTGCATGGGGAGCATCAACTGGAAAGAAGCCAAGCAATTACTGAGTCCTGGAAGAAAAAAACAGCAAACTTGTTACCCTGAAGAATTACAAACCAAGGCTGAAAGAGATGTAAAAAAAAAAAACAAAAACAAAGAACCGAACACATCCAAAGAGGCATAAAACAGCTATGGCAAAGCACTCAGGCCTTGGGAGAAGGAGCATTTATCCCCCCAGCAGTGCGACTCTGCCGGGAGCCTCTCCCAGCCGCCCGCTCTTCAGCGCCGTGGCTATAACGAGTTCCCCTAAACGTCCTGTATAACGCATGCCAGCCGGTCGATCACACCAAGCTGAGAGGAACTGCATCAGAAAATGTATGGCTGAAATCAGACAGAAGTAAATTCTCAGCAGGGGGACGTTTCTCTGGAGGTCATTAATCTGCTGATTACAAAGCCTGCTGACTGCCAGCCACGTCAGGCAGACTGGCCTGGCTCTTGCAGAGTGCTTTCCGTTGGCTTTTGACCCAACTGAACATTTACACAACCTAAATGTTTCTAGCATTTATTTCACAATGCTCTTCTGAATCTTAGGAAGCGTGCGCTGTCCTTGTTTTGGTCATCTCCTCCCTGCTGCTGTTGCAGAGAAAGGGATGGCTCCCTGGCAGAGACCAGCTGGGTGCGCAGATCCTCCATTTCAGCTTGAGCAATCCTTACGAGCAGGCCGTGGTTTTCTCAAGTATATCCGTGACTCAAGCTGACCTTACACTTTCTGCTGGCATTTTGCTTTTTGGCTGTTTTCCCCCCTCTCTGGACTTGTTACAAGGAGTTCACTGACAGAGCAGGCTATTGCACAGCCTCTGGGCTGTGATTGACCATGTAAGATCACAAGACCTTTTTGTTATAACTTCTATAAGTGGGGGAAAGGCATGGCTTTGAAGTAAAGAAGGTTTTGTGTTTTTTTTTCTTGAGAACATCAAATCTTCTGGATCAGACAGTCCTTGCCCAGGGCATTGTTCCTAGAAAAAGGATTGTTTTAGCTTTAACCTCAAACTGCACCCTGACCAGTAACAGGCCATGGGTGCAGATGGATATAAATTCCTCCGGCTGAGTTTTTAGCTGGCCAGATGCAAGCCGGCTCCAGGCCAGAAGCCGTTGGGCTGCGTGAGCATGGCGCTGAGCCCGGCACTGAGGGTTGGAGCCCTCCGCACACAAACACAGGGGTGGGAGTCGACTCCCTCCTCTCCATCCGAGGCTCTCTAGGCGTGGAAGGGTGCCAACATCTGGACAGGGCATGTCTGCTCAGCCCAACCTGCATGCTAACGCAGCTCGGCCCCTGTCTGGCCCGATCTGACACTGGCAAAAGGGTCACACCTGCCTGTGGACTCAGCATTATGCATTTTTATACTTTTTTTTCTTTTAATTTAAATGCAGATCTCTTGCAATTTTACTCGCAAACACTTGGCTACCAAGTGAGTTGTGATGTCCAGTGAATGACTTGCAACACCATCCATTCAGGGGAGACACCAAAAAATAAATCGGCAAAATTTGCAGGGTTGCTTGCAGCATCTGCCACGTGATCCCAGCTGCGGAGGAGGTGGCTCACTCCTTTGTCACCGTGCCTTGATGCCAGGGATCTAACAAGGCAGCTGAGAAACTCCAAATGCTGTGTGAAGCAGGGTTTCATTAAAATAAAATATACCAGGCACATTGCATGTATTGATTTGTAATTCTCACCAGTGCTTGTTTTCATAAAGTAATTGCAGATGCTTGCTCTTGTCGCTCGCAAAGAGAGCAGTCAAATCTTAGTCTGCCTTGCTTAACAGCCTCTGCATCAAAGACCTCATGAGAGGTTTGGACACTTTAAAAGGATCAGCAATTATCTGTGGTGCTAGCTTTGCATTTACTTTCCTTGCATATTCATGCCAGCAATATTTTAGCATGCATATAACAGGAGGAAGCAAAGACTGACAATGGGGGATACAGCTGAAGTGAAGCAGATGTCTTTTAAATTCAGAACACATACAGCACAGAAACACTGAGTGATCGAACACAAACTAGAAGTGAAACCAGAAAAAATGGATTTTATACTTAAAACTGAGCACTGCAGAAAGAACAAAGAGCCTAAGTGGTGCAAAACAAACTTATTTTAAAAAACTCTTCACTCTGAACACCCTAGTGCATTGCCAAGTAGCACAGGTAAGGAATTTCAATAAATTTAGTTTTATGTCGACCATGTCCCTTTAATTATTACTTTTTGGCACAGCATGTAGGACACCTCCAGGCCAAAACACAAGTGATGTTGAAAGTACAACTGTTCCTTCCCTTTGGAAATGAAAGTTTTCTGATTGTTATATAAACATATTTGGATCTATTTTTTAGAGATTCATCCCATTAGCAATTATACTATTAACAGTGAGTCAGAGAACATTTTGCTGATGTTTTAAAACATGTAACTTAAGGTCAGAACCTACTAAACTTCACCAGGAAAGCAGACCTGATATGAAACAGCCTTATTTGCTCTGGTGGGATTGCTCTAATGAGCAAGGGTTTGCAGCATGTGATCTTAGATTGTGAACTATATAGAGCCGCTTCGGTTTAATTGCAAGGCACTGGGCACATCCAGGCAAGAGCAAAACATAAGGATAAAAGAGCAGCTCTAGAGAAACAGCAGATAATTATAAAATGAAAAAGAACCAAGGGTGGAGGTTTTCTCTTTTTCCTGGTTAATCTGGGAAACTTATTCAACTGAGGCAGCAACAAGTGGTCATTAGAAAAGTTCTGTGACACGCAGGCAGTAAAAAAAAGCTCAAATCCAGGCTTTTACAATAATCACAGACCTGAAGACAGATATTCAGCTTCTCTTGGAACAGCTCTCTTCTAAAAGCAGACCTGAAACGTAACCCACACGCCAGAGGCTATCTTTGGTACAGAAGCCCTTCTGGATAAACCAATGCGATGAGTTTCTTGGCAGTGGAGTGGAGTTACTTATAACTCTGATTTGGCTTTTGCACAACGCAGATGAGGCCATGGAAAGAGGCAGGCAGGCAGGCTGGTGAAACTCAGCTGCTTCGTTTTGCCGCAACTCAGTATTTTATGAAATTTTGATCCGTACGGATTAGACAACTGCCTCCTCTCCCACACTTTAATTTCACTTGGGTTTCAGAGAAAGCTAAAAAAATGGAAATAAAACTCAGATTAAACACAGCTTCTGTTTTGCGCATGTGCCCATTGGCTCAAGTCACACAAAATGGTCGGGTTTACTTGGTTTTGATAGCATGCCGTGCAGCTTACATTTTTCTCCAAAAGCTTGCGAATTCCCTGGCCGCTTGCACAGCTGTGGCCTGGCTGCTGGTTGTGTGGCAGAACCACACAGGTTTTACACAGTTTTGCTTTTTGCCTGGGTACGTTTCTGTTAAAGCTGTTTCCCTGCCAAAACCACAAAGGATGAGGCAAAGAGGAAAAATCTCCAAGGCTGTCAGTGAAACTGTTCTTGAGTAAGGTGACATGAGCCTCGCCTACAGAAGATTAAGCTTAATCTCTGAAAAGGGACAGCAGAAAGGCTGGTAGACTTCAAAATGAGCTACAACAGCTGTGTTTTGGTTGGCCAACAACTGCTCTCTGCTTTGGCTGCGGCTGGCTCGACTCATGTGAACAAGGCAGATTATTAAAATACAGCGTTCAGCAATCCCATCCTTGGAGCACTTGACAGAGCAGCATTCTCCTTTGTATTTCACTGCTTTGACTGAATGTAATAACAAAGCAAAGTGGAGTGGTAACGCGATGTGCCTGTGACAACAGAGTCAACGATAATTGTATGGTCCTGTCCTTAGTTCAAAGCAAAAGATACCGTTTACTGGCTTAAAGCGTGTCTTTTTGTTTCAAAAATACCTTTTGGGTAGGGAAATGCATGCCCTTCTGTCTGTCTGGTTTAACTGCTGGGTTTAATTGGCCTTATTTTAGAGCATAATAGATAAATCAGCAAGACATGGCAGAAGTCAGAATAAATCAAGCTAGAAAGCTTTTCATGACTTACTAGTCACCACAGAAGGAGAGAAACTGCCAATTTTCCACAGTAATAAGCTATGCTACCAACCTGAAGAGTAGCTTAAAATAATTAACAGTACCAAAAAAAGAAAGGGCGTGTATACGAGTGTGTCTGCAGAGCCACTCCACCCAGTACAATGGGAAAAAATTAACTGGGTGGACCTGCATTCCCGTGGCAGCTCAGAATGACTGCGCTTTATATTTCTGTGCCTGGAGATATACATTTCTTGCACATGATCACAAGCGATAAGGCAAAAGAAGAGCTTGAAAAGCAAAGCAAGACAAAACAAAGCACCCAAGAAAAAAATGGAAATAATTTGTATGACAAGATAAAGAGCAACTCACTGTGTGTTTTCAGGAGTGCTGGTTTTCATCTTTGCAGTAATTATATCGTTTATTAGGTGATGTTTCCTGAGTGATATTTATAGTTATTGTGGGAGGATGTCATAACATCCATGTTTATTAGATAACTTTTGGGATCTTGCTGTGGGAGAATATAAGAGAAAAGAATGAGAGAGATAAATTGTCTAAGAAAGATCAAGTGCTCTGTTTGAATACGAAGGGCACAATGCACTTAACGGAGACAGGGGAAATAACTACCCAGTGCTCTTTTTCCTGCAGATGTAGGATGTCTGGTATTCAGATAAAACCTGGTAACTAGGACATCTCTCATACTGACAAGAATCAGGAAAAAATGGATGCAAGCCTCCCAGTTCCTGCTGGGAAGGAAGGAGCTCAAAGGAGAGATGCAGGTGCAGAAAGGCTGGGAGATCTGGAACGGGAGAAGACTGGAAGGAACCCTGGGGCACAGAAAGGCTTGTGCCACACACAAGAGAAGCACACAGTGCTTTTAAGCTGTACTTCTTAGAGAGGAATTGCTCAAAATGAGTTTCCTCCCCATTGAAGGGTTTCTGTTCTGGGGGCTGGACATTTGAGGCTGATCAATAATCCTGCTGTTGATGGCAGCCTGGGAATCATAGTGCTCTGTGCCACTGCTTCTGTACAGGGACTTGAGGTTAAGGTCAGATTTAAAAAGTGGGCTGGGCTCTGACGTAGCATAAGGCAACATGTTGTACCTTATTAGAGCTTTGTTAGTCCAGGTCTGGTCACCATCACCTCTGTTGATAAGTTTGTTTCCTCAGGAAAGTCCAAGAAGAAAAGTCAGCACCATTCACTTCACCTTCATGAGCAAGATATTGGATTATTATAAGAAAAGAAAAAGAAAAAGAAAAAGAAAAAGAAAAAGAAAAAGAAAAAGAAAAAGAAAAAGAAAAAAGAAAAAGAAAAAGAAAAAGAAAAAGAAAAAGAAAAAGAAAAAGAAAAAGAAAAAGAAAAAGAAAAAGAAAAAGAAAATTGAAGTGTAGTTTTTGTCTGGAAAAATAAAAAAAGATTGTATCAGTTGTACAGGGAGAAATATTCAAAGTATTCAATTTTGATTTCTGGAGTCAAATCAACTCGATTTCCTCTCCCTTAATAGGATGTCCCTTTGGTATTTGATATCTTTTCTGTATTTTGAAATGCCAATTTTGTTGTTGTTGTTAGTGAAAAAGATGTTAAGAATCCTCCCAGAGTGCACTCATGAATAAATGTTAAATTCATTCATTTCCTAAAATCTGTCATCTTGGCTGTGCAATGTTACTTGAGACAACACTACTGCAAGTTTGTTGTGGGGCCCACTCCAGGTCTCCTCTCAACCTGCACCTCTGCGCAGAGCGGAAGGCATCACTGCTGTCAGCTTTGCCAACGAATCTCAGACAAGCAACATCACTGATCACTTGGCAGAAGCAGGATCTCCTCGGCGGGCCTCAAGGAGGAGGAGGGGAAAGTAAATCTAACTGCCCAACAGTGCATAAAGAAGGGAGGTACCAATGTGACAGGGGCTCATCTGATCCCAAGGGCTTGGGTGTTTTCATCTCTTGCTCCACTGTGCTCTGCATTTCTTGTCAATGTTGTATGCACAAGTCTGCTACTGTCTGATTCAAGCAGAGCGAACTTGGTGAGAAGAGTACAGACTTCATGCACTCCTGTCCCCTGGAAATTGAGTCTGTAGGTCAGAGAGTGGGAGCAGGGGGCACGATACATCAGAGCACTTGGGATGCCTGGGAGGATAAACGCTGCACACAACTATGTCTTTAATGTGCAATTGCTTTTCATAGCCATGCCTGGTTTATGGACCTGGGAAGCTTTTTCCTCATTTAAAAAGTAAGCTTTATGGATCAGCAACAAAACGGTAAGGTGTGTCTTCAGTGTAATTTATTTACAACAATGATGGAGCAGAGAAAGAAACACTTGGGTTTTAGCTCTTCAGAGTTTGGAGTGACTGCCATTAGAAATATCACCTTTTGACTTGTAGAAAGAGCACATTTGATCTGGGAATTGCTCAGAGAAGAAAAATCAATATGGACTGGTATAATTTGTTATTTACACAAAGTCATTCTACTCTTGACTGCTAAAGGCTTTATACCTTTTAGTAATGGATATTTTTCAAATAGATTGCGCTGAAGACTCTAAACCCCACACAGTTCTTCTCTCCCTCTTGGCTGCTGGTTAAATTTTTAGGTTCAAGAAAGAGGTAAAGCAGCCAAGAGAATGAGGCAGAACTCTGCAAGGAAGAGGTCAAACGTGGGCACTGGTGACATTAACTCCTAGTTGGGAAAAGTTTTAAGCTCCACATGAGAGGTCTGTGAATAGCTGTCAAACTCTTCTGTCAAGGTGGGTTTTTCCATGGCAGCATGATGTCTGGTCCCAAAGAGCCACACTGGGCAGAGCAAAAGAGAATAGCGTCAAGCTCTGCTCTGCAACAGCGTTTTAAAGCTGAAGGCAACCAGCATAACCATCCAGCTTTGTTCATCTGGAGAGAAGAAATTGCTCTTTGCTTTTTGAATGCTGGGTTTGTTCTGCACTGCTGCTAAGCTGGGGGGTCTTTGTTTGGTTTTTGTTGCCTTCTTTTTTTTAACTTTGTCATCTGAGGAAATCCATTTCTAGAGTAAAACTAGCAAATTCCTTTTACAAGATGGATGCAAATGAAAGCAGTCGTCTAAGCTGTCCCTGTTTTAATGCAGAATTTGATTATTTCCTTCTCTTTCATCTCCATCTGCTGTCTGCTTATAGCTACTCAGGTTTACCATTTTCAATGTCCCTGGTTAACACTTTCTGCTGGAGTAATGCCTTCTGTCTTATTGCCACATCATTGTCTTCAACATCTGATCTGCAGAACAAGGGTAGCATCCCAGTAGTGCATCCCATATGGTCTCTAGCTCTTTCTTTGCTCAAGGTACAGAATTGTGGCTCTCTGAAACTGGAGGTGTCATTTGGTCTGAGATGTTTTGGTTTTGAGATGGAGAACTGCACGTGTGGATCTGAAGTCTCTTGGAGAAACGCTTCCATAATAAAAATGAGACTGGTGGTGACAGTTTCCATTATGGTAACGCAGATGAGTTCTTGTAAGTCCTTTTGTCAAAATTAAACTCTTCTGCTTGGACCAGAAAGATAATTCCTCTGTTTGAAATCTAGATCTGATATTTTGCTATTCAATTAAATTTCTCTGCCGTCTTAAGTAGACTGCAACTTTTACTCAGTTTCCTAAATGTGGCACTATGAGGGAGGGAGGGACTTATTCACTGCTCCTCTCCCTGAGGCTGTATTTAGGATCTGCAAAAATTAACCTATAAGAGTGTCTTAAGGTGCAGCTCCCTTGCATTTGTTGTGCCACCTCCCCTGTAAATACAGTCCCTTCATTAAAATAGGCCTATTAACCTCCATTGGTTCATTGTCACTTCCATGACCTTGGGAGGTCAGAATCCTCCTTGATAACAACATTCCTGTTTGTTTTCAGCTGGTTTCTCACATGCTCCTACGAGTGACCCCAAACAGTAGAACATGGGAACATATACATGCCCATCACTCAAAAAAGCGCACAAGGTTTCATTTTAGGTCAATCAGCCTTGACAGCATCCTTTTAAGAAGAGGCCTTACCTTGGTGGATGGATAGGAGTCTCTGGACTCTGACCATAAAGGTCCTTCTGATTCACTTCCTTCACTACCTGTTCCAGGGTACATTTCCCTAGGGAGATTTCCCACAGTCAGGAGGTGATTCTATACGTAGCAGCTTACATAGCACCATCTGACCTTACCATGCACAATATTTAAGCAGTGTTGAGCAATTAAATGTGTCAGGGATGCCAAAGCTTGAAATAGTGCAGGAGTCACAGGGGAGACATCTCAAACTGGAGGTACAGCAGGGACGAGGGATTAGTTACAAGATCAAGATGGAAAGAAGTGATTTGGAAACTTTATCCCTTCCCATAACTACTGATTCAGTGAAGTGGTTTTTTTCTCCACTGCAGTCATAGCCAGCAGCATATACAGAATAAGGATTGAAATATTTTGAAGTGCTGTCACAGTGTGAGTGATTTTCTTTAGAGCATAAAATCAGACTGCAAAGTTATTTTCTGTCTGCAGCGACACAAGAAGAATATGAATGTGATCATATCTGGCCCTGGGCATACAGGAGAGCAGAACTGGCCTTAACCAGATTCTCTTTTTTATTCAGAGTCCTTCTAAGAAATATAAAATCCTAAAGAAATTCTGAATCTGGCTAGATGTCTCATAAGAGGAACAGGATTTCTGCATAGCTGAAACAGCATGACTTTGATTATTTGAAAACGCATGATTTAATCATTTCATTATGCATACCTTTTCTCAGCAGGTGCCACAGCCTAAAACAGACAGAGACAAGCATTAGATAAAACAACGTGCTTTCTAGCTAAAGAGATTGGAATCAAAGAGTTTAATCTTGCAAGACACTGATATCCTTGGTGCCTTTAGACTTGGCTGCAAACAGCAGGCGTGCGGCATACTGCCAAATCGAGCCTTAGCAGAGTCTTCTGCTCAGAAGTGACATCCTGCGGGATGACTTTGCTTTCTCCCTTCCATAGTGCACATCTGCCCATGTCCACCTCCCTCCTCCTCTTATTCCTCACACGCATTGTGTGCAGAGTGCTGTCAGTGTCCTGTCACCCACTGTCAGCTCACGTTGCTTTGACCACCCCTACCTCCCTGCCACACATCCATCCAACAGCTGTCCAGGCTGTGAAATCATCACAGAAGAGACCTGGATCTCAGACCTATCTATGAAGTACCTAAGCAGCTCCTTGTATAGTCAATAAGTACCCTCAGCGCAGCGTCCTTGTCATGAGTCACAGAGAGCTACTCAGTAACAGTGCGCAACACAGCGCTTTGGTTAGCAGCGGGCAGTCCATCATGTGTGGTTAGCATGCAGATACTCTTTTTCCTGCACAGAATACTTGGTACGTCCCTCTCTACAATGCCAGATCCTTTTCCTCTAGTAGATAGTGGAAACAACCAGCGCCAATTCTCTGCACTATCCCACAAGCAAGGTCTGCACTGTACTTCTCCCTTGGTACAGCAAAGAGCAGTTTGGCTTTGCTGTCTTTGCAGCAAGATGTGTGCTGCACAGCAACCCAACACGGACATGCTTGTAATGCTGTATTATTTAGTAGAGGGGCAACAGTGTCTGGAAGAGCCTGCTTTGATTGCGGAACAGAGCCTGCGTTCGCATCCCAGCTCTCCAATTCTCCACTTGTTTTGGCAGACAGCTGAACCAAACGGCCTCTATTTCTAATGAAAATAAAAGAACATGAACTGAAATCCCCTGGGGAGAAGGCCCCAAATGTGAGCTCATGGAATAGGCTGGTTTTACAGTGCTGGAAATGAAGGGCATTGCAGTTAGCTGCTGGGGTGGACTGACAGCCACGTACCGGTCGTGCCCGTCGTCCAAGCTGGATGGGAGGTGAGTCCTCTGCATTAGTGAGGCACTGAACACCAAGCTCAGGGCTCATCTCTCAGCCTGGGCTCAGCGCTAAGTTCAGGAGGCTATTAGGCTCTGGATTTGAGCCTGTTGGCATCAGTGCCAGCAAGAGGCAGTGTCAGTGACTAGTCCATGCCTCTTTATCAGTGCAAATAGGGCTTCCATGACAGGACCAGCGCAAAGTTGGTTGGCAAAAGGCTGCTAAATAGTTTCCCCCTCCCACCGTGGGAGGAGATGGGTGAGGAGCAGCTGCCAAGACCACCTTTGTCCGTTCACCCTAAATCCCAGCTTCATACCCAGGTTAGCACCCGTCACTCGTAAGCTATTCTCTGCTCTCCAGTGAATTGGGTTTTTGAAGAGTTTGGCACAAGCCTTGGAAGATCAGGAAGGCTGGCCAGACCTGCCTGAAATCTCTGCAAAGGACACCTGGGATATCCCCACCTAACAGTCCATGCTAATGTGCTTCAATCAACCTGCAGAAATGTCCCATAAGAAAGAGCAGGGACCGCAAACTCAGCATCTTCACCACAACTCACTGCAGGTAAGAGAACCGGAGCAATGGGAATAATGACGCAGCCCTCTCTCCACTAGAAAGGAGACTGAGAACACCGACCAGTTTCCTACATACCTAAACTGGATTCATCCAGCGACCTGAGGAGGCACAACTCAGTCCCAGGTCCTAAAATGTGGTGTCATGGCCAAGTAAATGCTGTTCAAAGGGCAGCAGAGCATCAGAGAGCACTTTGATCTCAGAGGTGCCAGCCAGATGTGTAATATCTACTCAGGTGTTTGCGCAGGTATCAGTAACAGTCCATGCACATCAGACAGACAGGTTTCTTCCTGGGTCTGCTGACAGAAGCAGCAGTTGCTCACAAATCACAGAGAACAGAAATAATCCCTACCTTTTTAAACATCAAAAACTGTAAAGCTTCACAGCTGCATGGTTCTGAAATTGAATTGAATGACTTGACTTGCCAAAACCAGAGATCATAGTTCTAGGTCTTTCATGCCACAGCTGAAAGCATCAATAACACTCAAAGAAGAGCACAGAGCTGCCTTTCAAATACCAATTTTGACTTCAGAAGCATTATTGGGTCTTACCCTTCAAACACAGTAGCCTCAATTCAAAATGGATGTGGGAGTAAAAAAACCTGATTTTCAATACGAACATTTTATTATTTAAAGGACTGATTTTTTTTTCTGAAGTCATATCTAAAACTAGCCAAGGAATCTGGATTTTAATTAGGTTTTGAATTTAAAATAAAAAAGCATTTGAGTTCATCTTTAAGTAGGAGGGCAGCAGTGTGTTTCTCTTGCAAGCAATGCAACAATTCAAAAGCAATATCCGTGCAAGCACAGACTTGATCACACAGGGATCCAGGGAAAAAGGCTTTTGGGATGAAGCATTCAATTCCCAGAAGTTGCTTTCCCCACTGATCCAAAAGAATCCCAGGTCTGTTGATTTCTCCTGATGCTGTAAGACCTCATTGCTTAACCAGAATATCTCTGCTTAGATACAAGTCTGTCATATATTGTCCCAGTACCTGAAATACCTGAGCAGCTCAATGTAAATCATGCATTTATCCTCCTAATGCCCTTTTGAGTTCTGGTACTGTTACTACCTACCTTTTACAGCAGGGAAAACCAAGGTATAGGGAATCTAAATAACTTGTCAACAACAGCTCTTTTTACTCATTGGTTGTTGCATTATTCACTCAGGTTATTATAGATAAACAAAATGTTATTAACAATTGAATAACTGTTTCCAGCATTAAGATCAGAGGTATTTTTCTTGCAAATACAAGGAAGGGGATTCAGTCAGCTTTTTACTCACCGCGATATCTGCTTTGACAGGCCAAGTTGGAGAGCTCAGCAACACTCAGAGAGGCATGTCCGGTCTCTCATCATCTGGGGAAACAACCTGTGGGGAGTCTGACAGCAAAGACTAGATTTATACGTATGTGTGCACCTATTTTTTGTATATATATAAAAATATATATAAAACATACCTATAATTTTATGTTTTTATATATACAAAACCCCATACATATATAAACATATTTAGGCAGATATATAGGCAGAAAGATGTAAAAACGTAAAATTCATAACTGCTGTAAAATTAACTGTCTTCAAAGCATAACATTCTGGTCCTGAAAACCCTGGAAACCTATTCCCAATGACAAGTACATTCTCTTCCTGCCTGTTTATCACATACCTCAGCTGCAAAACCCAGAACCACTTTGTGTCATGGCAGAGAAAAGAAAAGAAGTGGGAAAACAAACCAAAACCAAGACAATGACAATTTTTAAATCTGCCTCTGCTAACGATACCAGCACTTCCTCAATGAACACTGGTGTGTCTGTATCCCATCTAACACTCACCTAAAAATTAGTGCTGATAATGCAAAAACTGAGGACCCACTTAAATGCTGCGTGGGGAAGCTGTGGAAGGGCATGGTCTGGTTATGCCGGCACCGAACCAGAAACATCCCAAACCCCTGAGCTGTGAGCTTCTTGAACCAAAGCCTTGTATCAATTTTGCTGATATCTGGTCCTTGTATTCATCATGCCCCAGGTAAGAAGCTGCATCTGAGCTTCCCTGCATCTTTGCAATGTTTGAAAAGCATGATCCAAATTTTGCATCTTGAGACCACATAGACAGTGTATGATTAAAAAATAAACAAAAAAAAACCCCAAAGCTGCTGCCTATTTACATTCTCAAGGTTCTTTGAATCTGTACAAATGCTAGGAGCCAGCCAGACAACAGATGCATCAGGAAATCAGCTCATCTCTTTCAAGAACACACATTAAAATAAAGAAAGAGATGAAGATCAGGGGACCTGATGCCCTTCAGGGACTACTGCTGGAAGCTTTGCCTCTAGGTGATAAAGGGGGAGGTGGTTAATCCAGGGCAGACGGAGGTAGATAACATTTCTGTACTTGTACAATTCTGTAGAACATTAGTCCAGACAGGAGTCTATTAACAGTGTCTGATGGAAGCAATTGTATTATTTATTAAACTGACAAGATCAATTGGCTGCTTTGTACCCATATAAAGAGAACTATTGTACTTTCATGTCCTTTTAAACACAGAGAATAAAGCGCTCCCTGGGGTGCTTTCATGGGTTGCCTTCGATTAAGAGTTCTGAGAACATTTGATATTGTCAGCGATCAGCTTGCCAGATCCCCAACTGGATTTGCAGCCCTCACAAAGAAAGGAAGATGGTAGCAATTATAATTATAAGTGAGCTGGGAAGGAAGGACCTTACCTGACTTAGAGGAGTGCTTTTACTTACTCTTCCCAAAGACTAGGTTCTCAAACCTGAGGGAGACTGACCTGCTTTTATAGCACCAGCAACAATGTCAGGACTAGCATCATGGTACTGATAACTGAAAATGGGATGTTAATTCTCTTCACCTGAAAAATGGGGGGAGGGGGGAGAGGAAGATGACAATTTCTAGGGTATGAGTAATTTTTAATAGGGCCTAATTCTGACAGGCAAATGTATTGTGTAAATTATCAGCAGGTTTTAAGATGAGTTGTGCAATATAGCTATATATTCTTGGGTGTGGGGGACGAGGGCAGAGGGGAAGGCTTTTCATGATGCCTCTGATTGATAAAGCCCTTGGCTATTGTAGCAGTCTTGTTATTAACTTCATCCCAGTGGCTGAGAACAGCTCAGATGCGGCATGTAACATGCTGGACACAAATATTTAGGAGCTGGTGCCATCGTGTAGTTAGTGAAAGCCTACAGTTACTTTCTCTGGGGAAGATCCCAAGTCCATTGCTATTTAGGACATGCTACTAACCATGTGTGTTAGCACAGACCTTTACCTGCAGGGTATTTTGGGGATTACATCCAGAGGATGCAATTTTATAAACTGCAGAATAAGCAATTTTCATTCATTTGGAGTGGATAAATATGCTAACCTAGTGGCATAGTTGATAAATTAATAGCAATGCTGCCTCAGAGCAGATATTTCTGGGCAGTTATGGAATTTTCCAAACATCTGAATGCCTCTTTTACTATGTGCTGCTAAACAGAGAGGTGCACTGACTGCACCAAAGCCAGGCACCAGCTTAGGGAAGGAAAAAATTCTTCATGGGTACCAAAGCACTGTTGTTCTAAGTTTTATTGTGTCACAATTATGTGTTTATCAACCTAGAACTAAAACCTCCCGCAAACTGCCAGGTACCACTGTGACTCCTGTATGTGATGAAGCTCAGACTGAGTCTCTCGCAGCTTGTCCAGAGACTGGAGATAACTCTGCTCACAATTACTGCAGAATAAACTTGTAGTAACTCTGTTAGAGGACTTCCATGGTTTTGATCTTAATTTACCTAAATGTAAATGAGTAAGTTTCGCCTTATATTCAACCAGCTTTTCTACTGGATTTTGCCTGGTCCTTGCTGTGAACATAGAAAATACATATATTTTAAGCTGAAATCTGTACGACCTAGTGCTCCCAGTTAATTACTGCCCCAAACAGTTTCAGAAACAGTGGCAGATACAGCTACATGACACTTGCTTCAGTTCAATTCCCTGCTCTTCTATTTTCCCCTATTTTTTACCTCTGCCACCTGGGTGTGTGAGCCTTTGCCAGCAGTGCCAAGAGACCTCCTGGACTACTAGCTTCAGTTTTGATCTTAAAAACTCCTCTAGTTTTCTAGTATTTTACTTTCGCAACTTTAATCTGCAGTCTGCTGCTTCTTTACCTCCGCTGAACCTAATAAACCTCAGGATTAGTGTTCAGCATCAGGCCTGTGCGACCATTAGCATGCCAACACAAAACAGCAAAGCCTGCGCCCCACCTCCCGGCTGCTGAACAGCACTGCAGGAAAATCATCCGCCAAAGGCTTGCCCCTTCAGGAAAATTAGTACCCTTAGCTATGGCGCGTCAACTGCTACGACTTTACAAAATACTGATCTTTCTTGGTTGGTGAAGTAAAAAGTGGTTAAAGACATATTAACAGCAGCATCCTCTGCACCCACCGTGGAGATCTGTATTGCAGGACAATGTTTGTTGTTACTGAATTTAACAAATCTGTGGCCTTATTTAATTTTACATTTTTTATAAGCTGGTGTCCCAGGTACCACAACGTGACGCTGTGGTCAGTCAGTGTCACAAGTGTTAGTGGAGGGGAAGCTCAAAGTCTCCGGCTGTGGGGTACCTGATCCTCTCGGGATCAAGCTGCATTGGGAAAGAGCTCGATCACTGCAATACTGCTGTTGGATTATTCATTATGGGCAAGAGGACAACAGGGAAACTATCAGATAGCGGAAGGAGATGGCAAGGAATTACCCACAGAAATGAAAGGAAGGAAGTGGAAAGAGGACAAGGGACCAATACATAAGAAAACATTCAGGCTTTGCCATCACGCAACACCAGTCAGTGCCCATGTTCCCAGGTCTACAGCCTTCCTAGATTTGAGGACAGTCACTGTAGACAGGCATTGTAGTGCAGTTAATTACAACAGTTTTCTCATTCACCTTTAAGATATCTATCAAGAGAGGATTCATTAATTTTCTTACAAATTGCACTGAGGAAATGGATCCCTAAGCCTACTATTTTATGTGTAAATTTGATGGAAATAGCTGACCTTGCCTGCAGGAATAGCCAAATGCGCTCACAAGATGGTCTTGATGTCTTTAATCAGTCTGTGATCCTAGCCTGCGTGCACAGAAAAATAAACATATTTCAAGGAAACAATTGTATGAGAGTACAGCATAATTTATCCTGCTACGGGTCATTAGAGTCTCAGCACAGCAACAAATGTGTCATTCCCTATAAGTTATACCGAGTAGATAACAATTGTGGAAAATACCTATCCAAGGATGGAATAGTCCATCTGGATCACAGGAACCTTCTGCCTTTCGCGAGCATTTCTTAGGAGTCCACTCTTTTCTGTACTCTGTTGGTGTGGACAATTTCAGGAAATCTGTAGGACTTGCTTTTGAGATATCAAAAAAATTCATATACAAACACTATTCTTTTTCAGAGGTATAACATCAAAACTTTCAAAGTTCTTTCCAATGTGGCTTCATTCCAAGAGATACATCCTAGTAAAGTAGCAGTTTAAGGTGAGTTTCTCTATTTAATCATCATTCATGAGCTTTGTTTAGCAATATCATTCTTTCATTGGCCAACTGTAGTCGAAGTGCATCAGGGACTTTTTCGCCTCTTACACAAGAGGAACAGTGGCAAACAGAACATTTCCATGGAAAAACACCTACATTTACAACAGTAAGTACCTGCGTCACTGAGGAAACTCTTACTTGTTTTGGCATTTGTGTCTTTCTGGGACCAGTACTTCCTGGTTTAGTAAACTTCCTGGATATAATCTAAGCTATAATTAAAAGACAAGTTTAAGCATGTATTGTATAATGAACTAACATTGTGAGCATAGCAACATCCTGCTTAATAGCTAGGAATACAGCTCTAAAGTGTATTTTTATAGACTTCTATCTAAATTAGTTATTATTATAAATGAGACCAAACAGAATCTAAGAGGTCTTTACATCTCACGTGTCCTGAAAAATCCCAATCTGTATTGAGTTTTTATGTCTGCTTTTGGCAAAGCCAAACGTACAAATACAGGAAAAGATACCAAAACCAAACGTTTTCCTGCAATCTTAATTTGTCTTCCAGGACTCTGTGATTCTTGTATGATCCTGTTCCCCCCCCCCCAGGATCATTTCTTGCTCATGGCACTAAATGTGCCTTACAACGTGGGGAGGTCTGTCTCAGCTCCAGTTCTCAGCAGGCCATCAATGTACTTGACTATTTCAAATTTACCTCTGAATACAGAGAACTTAACTTTCTTATCTCCCCTTCTGCTGTGCTTAGCAGTACTGCTATCTCAGCTACCATCTTTAGGACTCTTGTAGGAACTTATTAAAAGCACAAACCACTGGGGATGTCCTGCCAACTCAAGGCCTTACAATGATGGAGATTACCTTTTTTTTTCCCCACTGAAGAGCTTCCTACCTTAGAAGCCTTTTCTGTTCTTCCAGAGCTTCAGAAGAGAATCGATGAGAACTTATCACATGACTGGTCTCTTGTGCTTAATTGTGTGCATATTGATGCGTGTGTTCAGAAGAACTGAGCAGGCCTGAGTTCAGCTCCTGAGCAGAGGGGGTATCGCATTTAGAAAGCATTTTGAATACAGGTCGGATTTTCCTTCTCTGTCAATGAGTATCCCCAGTGAGTTCAGATCTTACAGGAGCAAGGCATAGAGAATTTGAGCAACGTTCATGCTGGGTCTTCAATCAAGTACTTTAATATCAGCAGGCAAATGCTTCCTCAAAAATCTCAAAACCACTAACTAGGACATACAGTACCTTGTGCAAGTTTACTCGGGAAAGATGAGAGATGGACAAGCAGAGGACTGAACCTTGGGTAAAGCCAAATCAGCTGCAGGCACATAAAGAGAATTCAAGCCCCCGAAGCTAAACCATTATAGTTACAGTGCATTTTGCTTCTGAATTCATAGACCAAAGTAAACATCACTAATAATGACAGGGATATCATCCTTAAATACCTATTTTAATTTTTTTATAAAGTCTGTGCCTTATCCACATAGAAGTATCTGGCTGCCAAAAGGGCTAGAAAAACTCCTTTCTGGCTCTTCCTCTACTTAAAACTTCTTGTTCTTTGCTTGGGATATTCTGAAGGTCTCTTTATCAGGGGATTCATTTTCAGTGTCAGGAACCTAAAAAAAAAAAGCGCATATAAGACAGGCCATTAGCTGAAAGAAAAGCATGCCTTACCCTTGTTTCCTAAACCAACAGCCTGTGACACGCCAAAGCCAGAAAGCATTGATTATAAACAGAAAGTACCATCTCAGATTCCCGTAGTGAGTCTGGCTTTCAGTAACCTCTGATAGTGTGACACTTCCTACCAAAAGATCCTTTGTGTAAGGAAAGCAGAACAAGCAAACTAAACAAAACCACACACAAAAAAAAAAAGCCTTCAAGGCAATGATAGCATAATCCCACTTATTCATAGCTCAGCTGAAGTGCTGCCTATAAAACCCACTGCAGTGATTTATTCTGCTCTCATTTCAATATTGTCAAGAACCCTGCCTTTCTGCTACAAATCTACCTCCCTTTGCTCACAGAATAACCCAAACAAATACAGAAAGGTTTACGCTAATAAATTCTACATGGCATTAGGTACATATATTAAACTTGATGTATAGCTAAGCCACCTTCTGCAAATGCACAAGCTGAGATTGTTCTACCAGCAGATGTCAGCAGCAGCAGCGAAAAGCATGATGAAGCTCTGGTCGATCCCAGCTGTCCCACCTGCGTGTCAAAAGGCACCCAGCTCAGACAAGAGGTTTGAGAAGGAGCCTGAGTAGGAGGTTGCCAAAGCAAACATGATTCATCAGCATTTCTGCTTTCTGACCTAGTGGGTGCAGGGCTGGAGGAAGACACGCATGACACTGCTGCACTTTGTACAGCGATGCAAAATGGTTTCATACAAACCTGTTCCTCAGGCCGCGTCTCCAAACATATGTTGACGAAGGAAGAATGCAGGGAGATTCCAAACTTAGGAGTTTCCAAAACCCTGTCACCTGCAGGCTTTGGCCCCGGTGATTATTCAAATTGTCTGTCACAATCATTCCTTCGGATAAAGAAAAGGTAATCCCTGAGTTGATTTTACTCTTCGCTGCTGTGAGCCAAGTCTAGGAACGTGATGATGAGGGTTTCTGATGGAGCGCTAATCAGGCTGTGTAGTGGCAATACAGGATTTCAGGATGTTTAAAAATCAACATTCCTATAAGACAGATGTTTATAAAAAAACCCAAATGCCTTTGAAACCCACCCCCACCTGCACTCAGAAGCATGAGATTCCAGCTCACACACATTCACCTGTACAGTGCACATACTAAAAAATGGTTCACAGTAGTGAAAGTCTCAGTAGAAAAAATAGTTTTCCATCAGTGAGTGAAATTCAAATATGATGTTTAGGTGAGACATAAATGGTACACAAAAGAGAAGAGCAGCTGTACTAAACAGTCTAAGGAATAGGTTGTGTTGTGCCTTTTTATACCAGAATAGGCAAAAAAAAAATATTTCACACTAAAAATGCAAAAGTAAAACTCAAGGCTTACAAGCCATCTACTTTCCAGGAGACATGCATATTTCATCTCGCGCACTGCTTTCATCCACAGCATCCGTCTGAAAAAGTATTCTGAATCTTTTATTTTGCCAGATCTTAGTTATTAGTATCTGGCACTATAAAAATGCATGTAAGAATTTTCTCCCATAATCCTTAGAAAAAAGATTAGAGGCTGAATAAAGGATCTGTAATGAGTAAGTGAAACCTCATAACTGTAATCGATCAAAAGGCATTTTCTTCCATGAAAATTTCTCTTCGTTGTCTTCATCAAAATTTATGTTTCAACAAAAAACTTCAAATATGGATTCTTTTTAAAAAAACAAGACCTATGGCAAATACAGAAACAAGCAGAGAACTTTCACAATGAAAGCATCGTTTACTTTTCCAATTCAGTTTTGTGTGTTTAGCGAGTGGGATGTACCTGGAGCAGAGTACCAGCGGGACTGAAGGAGAACGGGGAAGAAATAAGTCAGTGCTACTGTGTCTAATATTTGTTAGGAAATTCTCTTCAGAAACCCAACCTGCATCACATAAAGAAAATTCCTATTCAAAAGCCAGCTAAGCGCAGTCTAATCGATAGATGTATTTTGTGTGTGTGTATAATATGATTCACTTTTCTTCAATGGGCAGCAATCTCTGTTTTGGAAGCAACTCTCTTTGGTAAAGCAGGATGTGAAATCTTCCAGTCTTTGGCCAGAAGAATAACTGTTCTTGCAAAACTTGCGCCCTGGCTCTGGATTTCACACAAGGTTCCTTTCTTCTTTCTTTCCACTGCTTACTACGCAACTCCAGACATCTACAGCAAAGGATTGTTTTTAAGCATATTTAGCACATGGTGGCAGGCTTAGCTGCTGGGATCAATTCTCCTTTACTCTGAACTGATTCTTACATTTCTGAATGCAGCAGCTCATTCAGAATTCAATTCCTCGCATTTCACAGCAGTACGAGTTGAACTAAATTTTTTACAGGTTCAAAAGCAATTAAACTCAAGACAGAAAAATCCATCTGAGGTCCTAGTTAAAGCTCAAGTAGCAGCAATACTACAGTGCGCTGGATGCTATGAAGATATATTGGAAGACTGCCATGGTATGCTTTCCCCTTCCTTTTAATTTCCTCTATATTGGACTCTCTAAGAGGCTATATGGACCGCTAGTCTGCCTTATTATGGCTGTTCACATGCTACATTCTCTTCCTGAGAAACCTTCCAGGTAGTCAATGTCAGTGACCCCAGCAACATCAGCTTTTTTCCCTTTTGGTATTTTAAGATGGGTTTTCAAAGATGGATGAATGTGGTAAAGATATAAGAAGAGTAACGTTTTATGGACATAGTAAAAGGTTAGTAAAATACTATTAGGTTATTTTACTATTATTTTACTATTATACTTAATAGTAAAATACTATTAAGGTTAAAGCCTCCCTCATTATGTATGAATATGCTTGCAGAGCTCCAAATCAAGATTCCAGACTAAGAACCCCGCCCTATTCCTGCTTTACCCTTTCCTGCTTTATTTTTCCTCCAAATAATGCTGATATTTTCTTTTTTCAGCAGCTCATTCAGTGCAAAAGTGAAAAGAGTGTGATTTATCCTGGGTTCTCCACGCTAAATAGCCCAGTGCTGTTGTGTACGGGCAGCAACCACTTCAGAGAATGGTGGAAAGTAAAAACAAAGATATTTTTGAAATAAAGACAAACCCAAGAAAACATTTAAATAGACGTTAGAATCAGAAAGATTTTTTTTCAAATCAGATTTGGATCTAAATGACGAACGTTGCTTCTTTGCCTTTTACATAAAATAAACTTGGCATATGTATTTATTTGGGCATTTATGCCAATTCACAGGTGCTCTATAACATTGTGAAAAGGTCAGCATTAAGTGATTCAAAAAGCTAGATCTGAATCTTGTTGAAATTCAGATTACGCTAATTTTCTACAATGGATACATTTTGCTCGAGTGCTGCGCACTGGCAGCATGGTGCAGTATATTTTGCAGATGATGGAAACAAAAGACAGCTGAAGAAAAGGGAAGATCCACTAGCTCATAATGGGAGGGTTTTTTTACACATTCCCACTTTCTAGCTGTTGCCAATATCCAAGAAACATCTGTACATGCTAGTGAGAAACTTAGAGCTTTAACTGCACAGCAAGATATAAAGATCATTTTTAAAAGCTTCTAAGATACCTTCAAAAGCAGTCAGGAAACAAGCGCAGGAGTGTTATCAAGAAGGCTCTCAGCCAGCAAATTCTCCTAAATAGCCCAGAGCTTTATTGAACGGCTTGCACCGGAAGATCAAGGAATCAAGACGATCTATGAAACAATCTTAATGCTGATTTAGTAATTGCCTGTGAATACAACTCATCCCAGACTAGATGAGGCTCAGGAGACCTAAGACCCGTCAGCTCCCCAAAACAGGTCATGAATGGAGCTTTAAGTGATGCAGACACTGCGTGTGGATTCCTCTCCGGGGAATAATTTTTTGCCACATTGCCACAGGAAGAATCCATCACCTGGTAATTTTATTCCATTTGCGAGGCAGTGAACAACTTCAGCAAGCAACAACTAAATTAACCTCAGAAGAGCAAAGCCAGTCTCAGTTGAAGATGAGGCAGCATTTTACCATGGGGACTTAAACACTGTGGCTGTACATAAACAGACGGCTGAGCCTACTGACAGACACTAATATGTGGCATCTTGATCCAGCACAAAGCCCACAGCCTGCCTAAAACTCAAATATCACAGATTGAGCTCTGACTCTTTGGAAATACTAAACTTAAGCTGAACTCTTACCATTTCCATCATAAGGTGTGGACGTTATAATGCTTTGAGTCCTGGGTAAGAACATCTCCCAGACCTGCTGCGTTCACATGAAATCAGGTCCAAAGCCAGAAGTATGTAAATGGACTATTCTACCAGCTCATTCACTGACCTTGTCCCATAAGTGCCCAGACTCCCCGTTTGCTTCCAGGGATTTTGCAGAGCTCTGCTGTTTCTTTTGGTTTGCTCCTCTCTGGCTTTCTATCTATTGCCAAGTATTTTCTCTTCATCTATATGTTCAAAGCACAAAGCTAAAAATGCAGAAATTAATCACTTCTAAAACTTCTCTTTGTGGGTGAGCGCAGCCTGTCTCTTGTGAGGACCAGCAGACTGTGGTTTATTTCACTGACATGGGCAGACAAATCTGCTGAGCGTGACCAGAGAAACTGGGAGGCTGCCCTCCACAAACAGCCTGGAGCACTTGCTGGAGGCACAATGTGTTCTCTGATGCCTACATTGTGCTAGTGGTATATCTCCAGCCACAACACAATCTAAGCGAGGGGCAGGAAGAAAGAACGTGCTCCATGTAAATTTAGCCAGCGTGTTCTCGGATTTAATTGCTTTAAGTGGTTGGTAAAGCTGACAGAATCTAATTGATGCGGAGACTTACTCCCAGCCTCCTGACAGAGACATTTTTAGAACTGTACTTGCTGACTAGGGACAAAAAAATGTTAGGAGTCCAAAATCACCTGCCATTTGCATGGGCTGAACACCTTCTGGTGAGGCCATGAAGCAATAGGCTTGAAGACCAGAGAACAACTTGACACCTACATGGCATACCCATGTACGCACAGCTGGGCATAAATTGCCTAACACAGTACCCCAAAGTATTAAGTACACAGCAATTTAAAGCAGAAAAGAGAACTTTCCTCAATTCTGTGAATGGCCTTCTGATGTATTCTTACCAAGGATAACAAGTATTTTTAAAAAAGTAGACTTTAACCCCTCTAAGTCAAGATCCACACCTTCTTATCTACCCAACTGCATGGCTGTGAAGCTGCCAACATACTGCTGCCACGCGAGGGGGCAAGGGACACGCATCCACTACACGGAATGGGCAGGACTTTGTTTTAAGAGCATTCCCAGATACCCCCAAATCTTTGACATAGCATTATTTCTCTAAAAACCCTCAACATACTCAAGATTGGATCAAGATTAAACAAATCAACACGTTGGAACGTATTTTGGAGGTAGGAGAGGAGGGGAAATACGCACTGTTTAAGGAGTTGCCTTCCATCCCCCTTCCAGATAAAGTTGGAACGCTGACTGGCCCAGCCCACATAATTGTGTTTAAACCACGACACACACACTCCCTTCACACATTTCTTGGGAAAACAAAAAACAAACAGAACCCCAAACTTTCCTAAAGAGTAAGGGAAACAGGATTTTACTAAACAGTAAGCACCAGATCATCATTATGATCTTAACTCAAGCATTCATAAGAACCAAGTAAGCCAGTTTTAAACGCAAAAGAACCAACCAAAAAGACTTCAGTAAAGATCAAACATTTGCTGATGAACCTTATACGTAAAATAGCTCTGACCATGGAAAACTGAATCTAATCAGTTATATTGGTTAAACTACATGTGGGTGGCATTTAAGTGGGTTGTAAGCGACTATGGTGCAGAAATCAGATTAAGCCTGGGAGAAACTGCAGTGTATGATTATCGTGTAATAATTACTCAACACTTTGACAGAGCCCAAGGCTCAGCTCAGCCCAGCCCTTGACAATGAGAAGGCAGCATAAACATGTGAGTATGAAACTGTATCACTTCTGTTAATCCACCAGCATTTCCTTTGTGGGAAGTCCATGAGCTTCTGACGAAACCCCGGGGCTGCTAATTCATGAGAACCCCTGGGGACCAGAAACAAGGTCCAGACCCCTGGAGAAGGCAATGTTAAGTCAGCTGCAGTGCAAATCTGTGTTGATAACCTTTTGGAATTGGGTCACCACCAATTGTTCACATATATGGAGTTCTTAGAGAAACCCGTCTGGTCCTGGCATCCATTTGATCTGCTCTTCATGCTGTTACCACAGCAACTGATACTTAAAGGAAAATCTCATTGCAAGTTGGACCTACAGACGGCCCCACCACATCACAAGGTAGCAAAAGTGGACGCTTGAGGCAGGTCTGGGAGGCATTTATCTGTGTATTTACTAAAAGGGTTTTCAGCCTTGTTTTCCGTTTGTTCTTTTTCTTTTGACAGAATAAGCATCAGCACACCAATTTTTCTTTACCAAAAAGTACTCTGTAGGTCAGTCACAGCAATGATGTCTTTCTGTTTGGCCTGCTGTGCAGTCTAAATAGCTCTTAAAAAATTTGATTTCTGTGTTAAGTTTCCACAGCACACGCAAATTGAACATTTTTTGCTGTAAACACTATTGCTGAGAGATGTAATAGTAGTCATGTGCCTTTTCAGAAACAAAGGATGCTTTACAAAAGTATAAAAATCTAATTAGATCTTCCCAATGGCATTTAGATTTGTCCTGTTGAATTTGACCCAAATTTGTTTAATACTTTAGGGAATACAGACCTAATATTCCAGTACTTTGCAGGATAATTTCATGTTTGGCAATACAGATTCTAAGACTCATTTTATTTTGAGGGAGGAAGGGAGGGAGAGAGGGAAAGACTGTGTTTGTAGTAGAGGATATTACATGAGCTGATGTAACCTGTGGTATTCTCCCAGTTGACTAGCTGAACTAGCTGAAATATGCTTTATTTCTGTCTCTGGCATAACAGAAGCATAAGAATGAAATTTGAGCTCTCAATCTTTGTCCTGAGGAGCAGGACAAATGAGGGATGGTTTTGCCCCTGTACATGAGCCAGATGTAGGCTCCTAAAGCAACACCTACACAGATTGGGTATGCTGCATCACACATAATGCAGAGGGAAGGGTGAGCTCGTGACCGAGGACAAGTGAGGTGATGCTGGGGTCAGCACTAGTATACACAGTCCACATCTTTAGTTTTTTAAATCAATACTGAACATTGCCAGTGGAAGGTAAGTGGAGGAGGATAACACAACTGTGTCTTTGAATTTTTTTCTTATTACTCAAAATCTAGAAGTGAGACTACCATATGCTTGAAGTGTTCTGTGTCACAGGTATTATTTCTTTCAAATACCAAGGGGAGGGAGAGAAGGAGACAGAGAAAGAGAGAGACTGAAGGATACTATTGAGAGAAGTGAGAAGTATACAAGATAACTAAGCCTGAAATGGAGAAACACGTTCCAGTAAAGCTTCACTATTACACAATTTGCTCACAAATTTCTTGCAATCAAAAGAACTGAAAAAAATTTTTACACACAAAACCCCTCCCAAATATTATTTCACTACAGCAACATTTTTTTTTAAAGCCTATTGATTACTCATGAATTAAATTTCTTCCAACTGGCTATTTAAAATTAGACAATGAAAGTCACGTTAGGTAGATTTCTGTTTGGGGAAAAGTCAGAGAGACTTTTGTTTTAATGTTTCCAGTTGTAGATGTTGGGCTGGCGACCTTCCTCTCACCCAGTTCTTGGGTGCTCCGTCACTGGTTAACCAAATTTGAAAAGAGGAAGAAAGTTAGAGCAACCACTGTGATTTACTCAAGCAGAAGCAGAACAGCAACCCATTAAAATTTTTGGCACAAGTCTTCCTGTGAACACATTTGCATGTTTATTAGCTAAACTTTGCCTTCTGCAAGCACTGTTGTGAAAAAAACAACAAATCATTAGTACAAAATACAGTAGAAAACACATTTTTAAAGGCCAAAAAAGCTAAAGTGAACTGGAAATCTTTATTGCAAGAAATGTTTGAGAATTGGTTTGTCCTTCTGCAAGCACCGAGGCTGGAGGCCCAAGATACAAATTCTGTTAGAAGACAAGTCTGAGACTTTGTCTTCAGAATTTGGACTAAAATTTGAAAATCTTAATTTGCAAATTCTAATGTGGATCTTCTCTTTCAAATGGAAATACTCTAAGTAGGAGTAGTAACCCAGTAGGAAGATACGATGCACACACTATGCAAACTAAGCCAAAATTCTGAGAGAAAGTTAGAGACATTTCATGATTTTGGACGAAACAACGCTATAAATACAACTAAAGTTTTTGCTGACCTCAGTCAGGTAAAAGCTACTGAAGTAACTAGGGAAGAAACTAAGTAATTAAGGAAGAAAACCACAAACCTAAATTTGGCCCATTCCTTTTAGCAATTCATTTAATAACATTTATATAATAATATTGAAAATCTGGTTTGGAAAAGCAACATGCCATGTCATACCACGACTGTCTCTTCCTCAGCAGTAAATCACTACCCACCACTTTCAATTTGTGAGGGCAGAGGACAATTATTCACTTGTCTGTTAACAAGTACCATGTTTGTTCTCGTCCTTCTCCAGTGACTTCACTGAGTTTTCTTTAACTAGGAGAGCAAAGATGCTTATAGCTCCTGTCTCCAGGCCAAGCAATTGTTTTAAAAGCTCCCAAGTCATTTAACTGTTGCTGTGGACAGAAAGCTGGACACTTCTGCTCTGACAAGGGCTTTGTTTTAAGGAGTCTCAGTCCCTCTTACTTCCTATCTTACAGGCCTAGAAAGACTGCTAATGACTATGCACACAGAACTCCTCATTTCAATCTCATATTTGCATTTCACAGGAAGACTCTTGGGAAGTTTTGAGGTTGTCCCAGATTAGAGAGACACCCAATCCATCACATTACAATCAATTTTAATAGAGGCAGGATCACAGTCCTAACTTCTCCCTGCATGCTCCTGCTGCTAAGATCATAGTGCCTTCTGTTCTCTCAAAGTCAGCTATTAAGACAAATCATATGCATAAAAAACCCCGGTTTTGCCAGCAATGTACTGTACCTTTGTATTCCAAAAGAATTCCTGTTACAGTCCTGGTGGATGCCATGGTCTTACTTCAGATATTGATTTGGTGGAGCAACAATAAGGCATGCAAGCTTCTGGTCTGTATTAATTTGTACTATAACTCTTGGCACAGTATCAGCTGGCAATGGTCTACGCCATGTTTTAAATCAATTACCTGAAGTAGTAATTGTTTGTTATCAGTAAGGGGAATTTAATAAACAAGACATACTTGATAAATCAATGCACAGAAAAAATCCAGGCATCAACATATAAATTAATTTACATGAATTTACTAAAATGAGACTACTGTAATTAAAATATTTCAATACACCAAATCAACATTACCAGTTCTTGTAACGTGGTATGTTAAATTCATCTCTGTCCATTTTTTGATCTTTAGACCTTTGCTTCTGGTGAGACAATTAGGTATTATAAGGAGGCTAGGTTGTAAAGCTCAGACTTTTTTTTTCAGTATTGTCTTAGAGTCAGTGAAATAAAAACATGAGTTATGTTGTTATATCAGCTGAACAGCTTATGTAATGTACCTCTGTTCCTACGTACTTGAAATTTAGTGTTTTAACAATGGACTTTACTCTTCCACTCACCTGTAAATGAGTGCTACTGGAGCAGCAATGAGCGTAGTTCTGCTTTCTCACCAGCTAAATCTGTTTCCTCTTCTGTTAAATCACTGCTGTTTTACATCATTGTGAATTAGATCAGAAACAAACCCAGCAACTGCTCATTCCAGCTAGTGAAACATATGAAGAGCGACTGCAATGACAGATCCATGATAATGCTTCTCATCTTCAGTCAATTAAATTTAGACCACGCAGAACTATAAGAAGTACACAGTGGAAAATTTTGGCAGAGTGACTGGCAAGCCATAGCAGATCTAACAAACCTGAAGTCTTTTAAATTCATCTTTCCTGTGAACTTTAATCAAACACTATAAAAACCCCAGCTGAACACAATAAAAATTTAAACAGTGAAGATCATTAAAACCAACAATTCCCGTTACCTCACGGTGACTTGCAGAAAAATCTTACCAACGTAAGATGCTCATCCCCTATGTTGTAATCATAACTCACCTCGCCAGAAAACAAACAGCACAGTAATGTCTGCCTTTGCTAAACTTGTGTAGCAAAGGCAGATACGAGAGGAGATCAAACATGTTTTTATAAGTTACAAAGAGGACAATTACTCCTACCGGAGGGGATAGGAGCTTTTGGAATGTACTTTTGGACATAGGAGTGTCTTTTGAGAACTATTGAATATATCTTCAAATGAAAACCATAAATTAAGTGTAATTATTATTTCTGGCAGCTTGCATGAAAAAAATAAAGCATTTATCCCGTCATTGAGGCTCATGATCTCAGTGCAGTCTCAGGACATCTGATTCTTTCCTTTGGCATAGCCACACTGCTGTTAATACACACCTTTTGTTTTTTCTCCACCACAATTCTTTTAAAAGTACCTAATTTTCCTTCAAAATTTTGTGGCTGAGATGTTTTTCTGTCCTTTGGCTCTTTTTGACAGCTTCCTCAGCAAACCCCATCCCACAGTTGCAATTCTTTACAGAGAGCGTAATTAACCCCCCCTCGCTCCCTGACCAACCACCAGCTCAACAGCAATCATACCGAAATTTTTCTCCCCTCCTCCCATTTTTGCCAGCAAATCCAGACCTTTATGGACAGACCTCTGCCCTGCCTGTATACTAGGTATCTTTTATTACATTTATCCACATGCTCTGCCTCAGAATTTGTCTGTTCACATCTTTACGCTTGCCAGTCCATCTCATACACCTCCGGTTTTGCCTTCATTAGGTGCAGCCCCCGCCCCCTTGCCTTTTGTTCTATCAGCCCTACAAGACAGATTCTTTCCTCTAAAAACCACAAATGACTACTCTGCAAGATCTGGCTCACTGGTTATATACTCAACACACATTTATCTGTTTATACAGCAGGTTCCAGAGGGCAGGGGCTTTTCTTCTGCACCTTGCGCAGAGCTTGCCATTTAAGACGCTGCCGCTATCAGCCACATTACAATGACATCGGCAACACTACTTTGCTGCAATTAGGAGGGAAGCTTGCCAGCAGAGGATGGGGTTTAAACTCTTCTTGACAAAGAAAACAACATTGAAACGATCAGTTAAGTCTCTGTTTACAGAACCCAAAGGGGTATCTAGCAACCCCAGTTCAAACACGGATTGTCTATACAAATGACAAGTCATGTAATGGATGGTTTAGCTCAGCAAACAACCAGAGACAAAAAAAACATGCTTGTATTAGCTGCAAAATTTTGCTCCATGTGAAACAAAGTGCATGACCTGAATTTAGAGGCAGGTTGTTTTTTGAGAGATGACACTTTTTTCGATTTCTTGAAAATATTTTTGAACATTACATCTGAAACACAGTGACATTATAACCATATTCCACTTAGAAAAATAAAAAAAAATAAATACTAAGGATGATATTAAAAGCTGACAACACAAAATCTTTACTAACCCACTTTCCTGCAGTGTTTTTACTATGAGATCAGTCTGTCAGATAGCACAAAATCTAAGGTAACACATTTTTAATCTAGTCAATACATTTTTCAGGAGCAGGTTTTCACAAAACGGTCATCCTCTAATGGCCTCCCTCTGAGGCAGAAGGGACCCACTCTTACCCAGCCATGACCATGAACCAGCTCATCCAGCAGACACTCAGCAGGGAAGAAGCAAGGAGGAGAGAGGATGATGGAGTTGTTCAAAGGAAAGGAATTCCTGTGGTGTCCCTGGTCAGTGGAATAACTTTCTGGGTTGTAATATTTGAAATAAATAAAAAGTAGAACACAAAATCTGTGCCCAGAAGAGGCCAGAAACACTTTTTTTTTTTTCAAAGCAATAAATGTTCTTTCTTGGAAGGCAGGCCAGCTACCCTGCAGACAGAAATAGGGTAAGACTACTCTGATCAGAGAAAACCAGATTAATTCAACATTTTTAGGTTTGATTCTCTATTAGATGACAAACAGCAAAAAACTTATGCTGATTTTTTGCATTGTTTCTGACAGAACTTCAGAGGCTTTAATTAGCATTAGTCCCCCAGGGTTTCTACAAACAGGTTTCTTGCAGTATTTCTGGTGGAGTAGGATGCACAAGGTGCTCTGGAAACTTCCACCAGGCACATGCCCCTCAGCAGGCATCAGCAAACGCATCTTAAATCCGTATTTGAGAAACTAAATATAAGAAGCCTGTTTTTCAGATTGCTAGCAGATTCTGTTGATAACAAAATAATTTACTCTGTGTGTTGCTTTAGGTTTAGATAGTGTAATATAGCATATTGCAGAAGCGCTGGTTACCATCTGTCCTTTGTATAAGGCTGCTTACGTTTATTGCACTGTTAGTTTCCAAGTATATCCTATAAGCAGAAGGACAGGTAGACAGGAGAACCCGGCAGGACTAATGGTGCCTAAGAAAATTTGAGGCTGTTATCTGACCTCCTTGTCAGTGTTTTGAGAGAAGGTAGCTTATTAAGAGACCAAAACCTACATCTTTAAGATAGGGTAATCTGACCCGAATTAAGACAGCCAAATTTAAACATTCTAATCAAGAAGTTTACCTCCGATATAAAGTTTCAGAGAGGGTTCTGCATAGGGTTTGCGTAAGTTTCTCTCCAACAGACAAGCTGATGAAAGAGTTTGTACACCTTGTATTATTTCAGGCAAGTATCAAATCAATAATTTTTTATGTGGGCATATTTCTGATGAACAAACTTAGAATGTATTCAGTTTCCTTTACCTTCAGGAATACCATCTGAATAGGTCAGCTTTCAGCTAATGTGTTAATTACTTCCCCAATACAAACTGAAGCCATCTTTTTTTACATGAAGATTGGTTATGTGCTTAATAAAAAAATCCCCTACTAGCATTTTTAACTGTCATTCTGGTGTTTTAAAGAAAGTCTCACCATCTCATTGATTACTTTCAGATCATGTTTTATGAGCAAGCACATAAGGACAGTTGCCATTATCTCTGCATGGATTGAAACTCATCAACACTGCAGAACATTTTGTAAAATAAATTTCAATGACAATACTAGAGATTATTCAAATCATGCATTGACCAGCATTGGACCTAATTCAGTAAAAAGGATTAAATATCTGAACAATTCTTAAAACTGGAAACCATGCTCCAAGGAGACTCCTTTGTAGTTTATTTCACATAAGTTGTATCTAGATGGATGGAAAAAATGCATTAGTGTACAAGGAATTACCACTGCCAATATTGGTGAGGAAATAATGAAAAGGTGATTGGCATAAATAATTCGGAAATCTTAATACACAATTCTGATCCATATGTTAGATTGACTGGCATTCCAGAGCTGAGAAGTACTAAGGTCAGACTTACTCTGGAGCACTGTATTTCTTTTCACATTGTATTGCAAACAGAAAGTAGAATTCTCATCCCACAGGAAATTCCAACATTTTGACATTTATTTTCAGTGCAAATAAAAAGCGTACTGAGTTGGAATCACTGAAACTCTTATATGTGATAGTATAGGAATATCAAAATATTGTAAATGTCATACAAGTTGAAATGAAAGGAATAAAATGCCAATATAAAATATTTTAACATTGCCAGAAAGAAATAAGGTAAAATTATTCATTTTGATATTTTCCCCATCAAATTTAATCTAAATCAACGTATTCACTTAAGATGATTCATTTTTGATGAAATTGCATTGTCTGAATAGAAAATTGTATTTTTTTTTCAGCTGGCTCTCATTATTAAAGATTGATCAGATTGTAAAAGTGTTGGGAAAAAAACCATCAAGAATTCAGCTTTGGCAAACTTATTATATTGCGAGTAATTTTGATTAAAGTTTCACAGTCCACAAGAAGGAAAAGCAAATAGTCACAGTAATTGTCAACCGTATTCAAAGGACTTACAGGTGGCTCTAAAGTGACTTCATAAAAGACAACTAACTGAATTGCTAACATGAATATGAGCATGCGAACACAAGTTCTGTCTTCTTCCTCTGCAGGTCCTGTGGTTATACACCCTCAGTAGCAGCCCGTGCTTTGGTCACTTCTCCATTGTAATCCTGCATAGGATGATTTAGCGCCTCTCTTGTACCAGCTTGCCAGTGTCCAATTTACTGTCTTGTCAAGGAACAGATATGTCTGTGTGTCCAGCTTTCCATTTTCTATCATTTCAAATTTAGCTCCTGCACCTTGTTTCTATGGCCTTACATATCAGCTTGCTTCTCCCCTTCCGTTCTCATTGTAATCCCTTCATTCACTTCTCTTTTTCATCGTCACTCACCTCCTTCTCTAGCTTTTCTGCTTTCTTATGAAATACTCTACAGAATTTGTGTTGTCACAGACCAAAAAAGCTCTTCCCTCTCCCCAGGAATAACCTCTTAACTCATTGACCTGTCTCTCATCCTGTGTTAAGCTTAAACACTTCAAGGCTCTTTGGGGAAAAAAAAAATCCACAATCATATAAATGGTATGACTTCAGTGGTATTCAGAAAACAAAGAATAAATGAGCAGAAACTTTTTTCCGCAGGGAAGGCAATTTAATTCTATGCCAAGCTAATTAAGGGAACTCATGAAGATAAGGGATGCCTTCTGTTCAGATGTTGCTATATTTTTTCTATGCCCGTACCGCTTCTGTACATCCGCTGCACATCCACTCACCAGGTGCAAATGGAGATCAAGCCACGAGTGTTTCAATGTCCTTAGTTGATTTATTATAATGGTTCTATCACTAATCCAGCAAAATGATGGCAAAATTAGTTTGAAACAGATTCTCCTGAAATTGTGAATAAAGCAATAAGGAGGACAAATGAAAGAAATTAGTGTAATGTACTTGCTTGTTAACAAACTTTTGATGCTATTGTGCATGGAGAAAATCTGGCTTGGAAACACAGTTGGGCCTATTCATACATATTGAACCTTTCCCCATCTCATGCATCACTAAACTTCTTGCAGATGCTTAAGTGACTTACATGAAGTACTACAAAGAGCAAAAACGTCAATGAGAAGTGGCCTGCATTTCCAATTAGAAGCACTAAATTTGGCCCTTGGATGCAGTGGCTCTATGAATGATTTGGTATACTTTCCATAATAGAATTAGTAAATTTAACCTGTCACAGGCTTATACAAAAGTATTTCTTCCTATATAGTCAGTATTTCTCTGGTCAAATGAGTCAGTTTCAAAAGGTCTCTCTCAAGGAAGTTTTCTCCTCTCCTTAAGTCCATCTAATCACTCCTAGGTGGCCCTGCCTTGTTCCATCCTAAATAATTCCTGTTGGTATTTATATACTATAATCGTGGACATTCATCATTGGCAGTTCTCTAGGCAGTCTTGTGACTTGGATAGCAGAACGTAACTGGTGTTTAGCATTTGCTTTGCTCTGTACACTTCCAAAGCACTAAACAGCCATTTATTACCTGCATTTGGCATCTGCCCAAAAAAATTTAGCTTTTCAAGCCCTTGTGAGGATGGGAACATCGTTGAAGCAGTATTCTCAGCATCCTGGATGTACATTTACTCCTGCTGCAATTAAAGTATTTCTGAATATTTTCAGACAGCTAAGAGGTGTAATTCCTTCTTCTTCATGCCAGGTATGTTGCGGTGTTGCATGTCACCAGCCCTTCTGTGGACAAGTTGAAGTAGCTAGATAACTATGGTCAGCGTGGTATTGACTCCAAATGAGGAAGGTGGGCTTAGAGGGTACAGGTATCAGCTTAGGCTCCAGGCTGCCTTTACATGACTACGTGGTTCCAATTAGAGCGAGCTCGAATCTGCCTAGAAAAGATTAAGCCAGAACATCCATTGCTTACTTCATCCAAACGTGCAGTTATGAACTGAGAAACCTTTGCAGCATGCTGCTGATCATCTGGTAAACTGGAAATGTTCAGCAAAACCTTCAGAAGAATCCTTTAGGTAATCAGTCAGTTTTAGAGGACCAGGTAAACTAACAATTTAAGACTTTCCATTTTGCAGAAACCATGTAATCTAAGTGTAGTTTTTGTTGTTGTTTGAGTGAAATAGTTGCATGCCTTCTCAGGGAAAAGCTATTCTTGTGTTTTAGTCATTAGAGAACGCCACAGTCTCTGTACATTTCCAGAAATATGAGATAAATCACAAATGGGAGTTCAGTGCTCTACCATTACATTAGGTATTTTTCCCCATAAAAATCACCACCCAGTCTACTGGGTACTGTATCAGGGCAGGAATGAACTCAGCAGACAAACTGTAAGTCCTGGCACACTCAGTGGTTAAAAAACAAACCAAGCAGGTAAACAAAAACAACACACAGGAAAGCACAGAAGAACAATAGAGGGCTGGGTAAATGCCTGAAACACTTTTTGGCTTGATGTGTTTTTCTGGTTTCACACTGCTGTCTTCTCCTGCCTTGAGTGAAGCGTTGTTATATATTATTACCATTAATAACTATGTATAACAACATTGCCATGATCAGCACACCAGAGAGGAAAGAAAAATCTAACAGACAATCTTCTCACAGGAACAAATAAATCTAATAAATTGGCCATGACTAAATTTAGCCTTAATTACAGATGATTTTTAGCCATCAAAGCATAGTATTTTTCTCCTAGTACAAGTAGCATGGGCAATGCAACTCTTTCATTCATGTGTTTAAAGGGGTGTGAGCTGTTAACAAAAGGGATCTGAGTTGTTAACAAAAGGGATCTGTAAAAAAGGGAGGATTTTACCCTATTAACCTAACAACTCCGAAGATACTTGTACGTCCCTTTAAAAAGCAAAGCTGATGAGGCCAGTGCCTGGCTCAGTGAACAGGCCAAAATTCCCAACTATTTGGGGTGAGGGAAACTCAGATTCAAGCACTCATTCTGAATGAGGAAAAGCAAAAATGTAAACTCGCACTTCACACATACTAGATGAAATTTTGACCACTGGCTCAGTTTCTTTCTCAGGAAAAAACAATAATAATAAAAAAATCCATCTTGGACTTCAGGATTTTTCCTGACAAATTTCACCGTAGCTGGTATGCTCCTAGGAAACAGTTAAGTTTTGATAAGTCCACATCTCTTACTGACTGCCAATTTAGTTGAAAAAAATGTGCATCTCGCTTTAGCTAAAATCTCCATAGTTCCACCTCTGTTTTTTTTTTAATTTTATGCTCTGCCACAAATTTCAGCATAACTTTCGGGCAGGCACTTCATTTCCTGCATACCCATGCTCTTCCTATGATGCTGTGATTTTCTCTCTCCATAAACTTTTCAGGGAAATGGAGTGTCTGTAATTGTGACTATAACTCATATCTTCATCTTCACGTCTCGGATTGCTACTACAATAAAGCTCAGGACTACTCAGTACAAGAAAGCAAACATTTCCTGATGCCTGGAGAGATCAGCCCTGTTCAGTCTGACTTCTTGGTTTGAATATTGTAAAAAGTTTTTCATGTGCAATGATCCCACAGATTGCACAATGCAACTCCCGGTACCTTTAGGTTCCCAACAGAGTCACACCCATTCATCCAGAGCCACAAATAAGTCAGCAGAATAATAATCTTCCCAACATTCATCTCATCATGGAGATGTAGTAAACTTAGGTGAGCTCCAGCTGTGCACATAGCCAAGCATGTGAGAACAACACACAATGTATGAATGTCTGTTCACCTACTGAATCGTAACAAACTTGGTTTTCGATAGCTACACAGTGCTGCAAAATTACTGCATTATTCATTCCAAGCTATGCTGCAACTTCCTTTATTGAGTCTGGATTTAATACTGGCTCCAGCAGGGGGAAGGGTCAGATAACAATTATTTAGGGCTCCACAGAGACCCCACAAAGGTACGTTAGATAATGCAATGAGTCATTCAATGCACTTGCCCCTTAATCTCTGCCTGGGGCCACCACTAGTCTCCCATTAGCCCTGGAAACTAAATAGAGATTATTACACCTCTAAGTGTATGAGTGCATGTGTATAAGAAGGAAGAATGATTCTGTTTTTTTCCTATTGCTACATAGGTAGTTGTCTCACCATTTTCTGGGAGAAAATATTTAAATCAATGGTGTGTCTGAACATGAAATTCACAGGCAGAGTCTTGTGCAGTACATTTTAAAATAAACCACTACTAAAAAGAAATGACAAACGATGAAATAGATCTGCCCTGTACTTGCAATCCACTTCTACACACTCATTTTAGGGAAAACAGATGATTTAATAACCTTTTCTTATAAACAGCATTACAGCTCTTACAGAATCCAGGTTGTATTTTGTAATTTCTCATGTCCCATCAATACAATTCTTAAGCAGTTTTCAGATGCAGAACTAAACTCCATTGCCCTCTAATACACCTTTACATACCCTCTGAGAGTTCTGGTGCTGCAGCCTTATTATTGAGGGCAGAGTATGAATTGCAGTGAGAACTGCCGTGATAAGAGTACAGCATGAAATTTGTCTAGCAGGATTTTCACCTGATGCCTAATGCACTGTGAGCTATACTGGCCAGATTTAACAATCCATAACTAAATCTGCGTGGCTGACTTTTTATTAATAAATCTAGCAGTTACAGATACACGAGAACTAAACACAGACGTCACTCTTCATGCATCATAACAGAACCACACTTTAATAATACTTTGTTCTTAATTTACTGAAGAAGTTAGAACAATAAAAAAAGCTCTAAAATGCTACTACTCTAAAACTGCTTTCACTTACATTCTGCCACTTTACTCCTAAGCCAAAGCTACCAGTATTCACCTTACATTTCTTCTATTTGAGCAGCTGCATTATTTCCTTCCTCCTTAACTTTCCCTAGATTCACATTAGATTTTAATTTCTTGACCACAGAAGAATAGTAGCTTACTAAAATTCTCTAAGGACATACAGGCCATCAAAACTCTATATGATTTACCCTCTCCTGCCTATCTTTCATTAAAAAGTTAGTCAAGAGCTCCATATTCAGCAAGGATTTGAGACAGCCACCTAAACAGGCCTCAATACTGTATTTGACCTGAGACAAAACACTTGCATTTTTCTGGGTTTTTTTCTTTCAGATTTTTAAATACAAGTGAAAAGACTAACATTACAAAGCTAGCCAAGAGAAGAAGAATGGAGTCAGGCTTCCTGATTCCTAATGTCTAGCTTAAAACCTGTCTTATTCTCCCATTCTGGTCTGATAACTATGTAAGCATCCTACAACAAAGTAGAAAATAGAAATAATTCTACCTAGAAAGACTTGGAGAAATCCACAGCCTGTATTACTGCAAACTGTAGTGATGCGGGTTTTTTCTGCAAGTTCCTGGTTCCAATATCTGCTCTGAACCAGTGGAAAAGGGATTTGACTCTGATTCTACCACCCACAGATCCGTGTCAGAACCATGAGGACAGAGCTATCAGAACCAGAGAGAGCAGACCAGCCGGCCCTGGTTTGCTTTGGCAACTTAGTCTCTGGGAAGGAGATGGAGGTTTCTTTACCTCCGATGGTTAATTAAAGAAGTTTGTACACTTGTGGAATGCCTTTGGTTCCTTGGGAATGAAAGATGCAGTTGGACGTGTCAGATAGTCCATAACACATTAGCTTCTTCTCCACCTGCTCCATGGCACTCCTGAACATACCTTGCCAAAGGGTCAGACTAACAGCTTTTTGAGATGAAAACTAGACTTTGAAAGGCAGCTCAGTGCTCCAGCTCTTCGTCTATAGGTTTGATACTGCAAAAAAAGGGGGAGGCACAAGCAACAGAGTAGGTCACCTTACCATCCCCAGTCTTCTCCTGTGCTTTAAAATGTTTGCATGCTAGCCGTCCAAGGCACCTAATCACCAGAGACAAACATCAATGGAGTGCTAATCCAAACTAATCCTTGGCATTGTGGATGAATGACATCTATTAACTGTTGTGCTGATGCTTTAACTGAAATTTTGCAACTCATTGAGCACACCAATAGAAGTAATGCTTCCCTGCCCACAATTAGAGCAGTTACATAGTAAGCTTTTCTGTTGAAAAGGCAGATAAGAACTTATTACGACAGAAAGAGAGAGCAGAAACAGTAGCCCATACTGTGAGTGCTGTAACAATTTGGTCTACCTTTTATATCTTAAACGTGGTCCTTTTTTGTATTTTTCCTCTGAGATACAAATGAGATAATGGAATTGTTGCTCTGTATCACTTGGTAATTCCCTAGAAACACATTAGAATAGCCTTTGGTAATTGACTCCACTGAAGAGCAAATGAAAGTATCTAAGAGTCACTATTATATTATACAGGAACCACGATTTAGCAAGATTGGAATTATTTTATTAGACAGTAAAACATAGTCTATCTGGAAATGCTACCTGTTTTAAAATTCAGTCATTATCTGAAATGGTATTTTCTTTGTTACTTAGGAGAGACAATATTTTAAAGGATCTGAAGAGAAAAAGTATTGCTTTTTCTTTTTTTTTTTAGTGAAACTCAAGCTATCTGATTTTCTTCCTTATGACTTGATTGTGGGAGAAATTATAAATTTAGTCTTGAAATAAAATGAAAATAAAACCAGTAAGAGTTTGCTTGAGTATTTGCACCAGACAAGACTACTGGATGCCTGTGACTAAAGTTTATGCAAATACACTCTCTGATTAGCGGTATTCCCACAGGTATTTTTTGTTTTTCTTCATTTAATGCATCTTCACATAACCTTAAACAAACTCTCTTTACAATACAGAGGGACTCTGAACCTTTAGTGACACTTCTAAATCCCACAGCAATCTATGTAAATAAACAATTACACACTCAATCCTCTTTGCATACACAAATCAGCTATCAGGGTGCTACCTGACAGATGGGGTACTTCAGGAGACTTCAGGGTACTTCAGGAGACAAAACACGTATGCTTCCACTGAAAATACAACTCCATTGTAATATGAGCTTTCTAAGTGTTGGATTTAAACTTGAAGCATATTCAGAACACAACTAAAATCCCATTAAAATGGAAATGAATTTTCTGACTCCTTTTATCAAAACTTTCTTCTTTTCAGTTTCCCTCATCTTTAGCGAAGTTACAATTTAGTATTTGTAGCTTCTTATTTAGTCCAGCAGAATACGCAGTGTCAGCAAGGTGAAAGCTTATATTAACACATAAAAGCTTGGGTATTTTTAATAGTATTAGGACAGGAAACATAAGGCTACAACAGCACAGCTTCCTTTATAGTCAAGTCACAGCTTTTACAGAATAACTTCTTCTATAACGTGAGGTTCATAAAGAAGAGATGCTAAAGTATTCAGTTAATTTGAGGCTCTCAACACTTCATTTGCTATAAACAGGTTCAGGTAACAAGGGCTTACAGGGAAAGCAAGCAGCAGCAGCAACATAGAACCAGCGACTCTCACTTTCCTATTCAAGCACTCATTCACCCTCTTTGGCTTTATATTTATACTTACCTGTCCCAGGTAAGATGAAGTCATTCTTGCATGTCTAGTCTATTCTTTACAGGTTATCACCAAATAGCCTGGAAATTCCAATCCTTTCTCCTGTTCTGCCACATGCTTCTTATATGTCTTCAAACTTCTCACTTGTCTCCTTAGAAACTTTTTCTAACCTCTTTCTTCTCACAACTCATGCATAAATAAAATCAATAACAGAAGCAGGGCCTTTTCAAGGCTAACTATAGATCAAGCAAGATCATTTTCAGGATAGTTGAGCCTACCTTAAATGAAGAAGATGCACTAAATGAACTTCAGAAGTCTCTTTCTGTTTTGTTTTCTGCGGCTTCTCTATTTTTTTTCTATAGAAGGAAGAGGAGCAATATTGACATTGCAACCAGAAGTCAATGAAATCTGTAAGGCACCAATATAGATATATCTTATTATCTACATTCATATATACACACCCCCACACCATCATCTAATCTGGTTTCAGCTAGAAATCAGTATTCCTAGTTTTTCCTCTGTCAAGAAAGTAAGAGAGACAGCTGAACAGGACACATCAGCAACTAGGGGCAAAAGTTGGAACAAGCAGCGTTTTGAACGAGGTGCAGTGTGAAAGGGCAAAAGTAAAACCAGTACCTTGCTGTGTAGGGTCTGATGTCCCACAGTATCTGAAGTGAATTGTTCCACTGGGGTAATTGTACAGAAGGTTAATGTATACGTGTACTATATACACATGTAGTATATATGATGATACGCGTAGATGAGGCGATTAGGGACATGGTTTAGTGGGCACGGTGGTGTTGGGCTGATGGTTGGACTCGATCTTAGAGGTCTTTTCCAACCTTAATGATTCTATGATTTTATGATTCTAAGGTTGATGGTAGACTGGAACACGGACCCCAACAGAGCTATCGCATCTTGTCTGGGTGCAGAGGGAATGCTTTAGTCTTAGCCATGAAAAAAGGAAAAAAGATAGCAAGCAAAAATTATAATGTAATGCTGAAGTTTCATTAAAGGATAAGGATTACCTAAATCTATTCTGGCAAGCTTCCATTCAACTAATCCTCTACTGAAGAATGGGCCTTGTTATTCAAGGGAAGTCATACAGTTCCACTTTATGCTAAAAGCTTGCCCCAGCTGACACACTTAAATGGGTAGCAGCATATACTTTATACCTTTTTAAGTACTGGAAAGTATTGGAAACTTTCAAACATTGATAGAAGTGTTGCAGATGATGGAAGACCAAATCTAGTTGAAGATGGCCAGTTCCAACTTTGTTGGAAAGCATGCTTCTCCTATAAGCGCTAAGAGCTTCCTTTGTTGGTTGGGACCTTTCCCAGGCACTTCATTTCTTTGACATATCTACTACTCATCCAAAACTTCAGAGCTTTACCCAACTGCACCTGTGTTAGGCTCCTTTCTGGAACAGGATGTTTCAGTGTTTTGCAATTCCCATTAAATCCACAAACCTGTTGTCAGCTCCCAGCAGTACTACTCTGCTGGATTTTCCACCTGCATTGTGTGGACTGGATTACTGACAAACCCAGAACTGGATAAAACTGTTCAAATGCTTGGATGCTGCAAGGAGAACAACAGCACAGCAGATTCTCCTTTGTCAGGCGTCAGTATTCTTTCACCACACAGGGCTAGAGCACAGATACAGCAAAGAAAATCATGAAATAACTGCCAAAGGTAGCTAACATCAATTACGACAGACTGCAGGTTAAATTGCATATGCCACTTTTTCAAAGCAAATCTCCTTCTATAAAGAAGTTCTTGTGTCATTTTTAAATTCTAGTAATTTGCTGAGAACTCAAGATTAGGAAAAAAAAACCCAAAATAAATTATTTGCCACAGTTGGCCACTGGAATCAGATGCAGCTGTGGTATGGATGGGGCAACTACAATGACATGGCTTTTCTCCCTCCTGTTAGTAGAGATTATACTGCATTATATGATATTAAGAGGGTGGAGAACGTTCCTAAGACAGTGATGTATTAAAGAGCTGGATGAGCTAATTTTAGACCATTTAAGCTCAGAAACTGGCAGCAGTTTTTCTGAGAGCTCAGTTAAGACTAATTTACCTTGAATCGTGTACTGAACTCATCCTGCAGATCACAAAAATGTAAAACTGTCATGCACTTAGAGGATAAAAAAAATACTCTGCTAGTCCCTGCAGGTTACATAAAAATGCTTTTAGGAGCGGTAACGCCAGGAGGACATGACTTGCATTTTTAGACTTACGAATGCTCTTCCACAGTAATTAAAAATGACATATCTTATTAAATCACTTAGTACATACCTTAAAGCATATGATGCAGCGGTTTCTTGAAAAAGCCAATTACACAGTATAGCTCTGTACAAGGCCAATGCTTCAAAGCAATTTTCAGATTTTACGAGTTACATATGCTTCAGAAAGGGAGAAGTTTTTTTCTTTACTGCCAAGAAGGTACACTGCAAATAAGATACAAGCCCCTCTACTTGATTTTTTGTTGTTGTTGTGAATTAAAAGCCCATTGCATATCTTAGCTTCAGCACAAATATTCATGAATTATTAGGGAGGTCTTTTAATGGGAGAGGCCCCTCTTTATACTGAACTTTCATGTAAGTAAAACAGTGGTAATGATTAAATGATGGATAGGATGCAGTTTTGGTATTGCTTGCCTATTCCCACCAAAGAACATTACTGCTAGAATTCACGGGTAGGAGAAGCCGCAAGTCTTTGCCAGGTAGCTAGATACTGTATTAATCTTACAGGACTGTAGATCCTAACTGTACATATCATATGAAGCATTTAGGTTTCTTTCCATTATCTGTTTAGCCACTGTTTTGCTGTGCTGACACTTAATGAAAACCAGCCCTAGAATGTCTGTCTTCCACAACGAAATATTTTTCTTCCCAAATTTGAAACAGTAGCAGTTTTAGAAAACTAGTACACTGAAAACTCCTGTTTTATCTGGACAAGGTAGGCTTTTTTCTTCTGTTTCAGAAATGAAAGATACTAAAGGTCAGACCAGAGGACACTGTCAACACAAGCCCAAAAGTTAACCTTCAGTGTTAGGAGAAACAATCAAGTATGGTAAGATTCTTCTTGAAAGGCAGTAGATCTTGCTGGCAGTACGACACCAAACAGTGGGGTTAGAGTCTAGTAAAAACCCACGTGCAAACTAAAAGCAGAAATTGCGCCAAGATGATCTTCATCTTGTGAGCTGAGAAGGATCAAGTAGAGGTATCTCCCAACTTCAGCACCAAATCTGACCGTAGGAGTTGAAAAGCAGACCTTGCGTTAGCATTTTTAAACTCTTACTGAGCAGGGAGTACACGGCACCTCAAAGAAGTCCTCCTTTAACACTGAAATTCACAAGTCCATTATATAAATATTTTTCCTTAAAGAATCACCTTGAAATGCAACCAAATATTTCATCTCCTCACCAATACCTGTAGAACATCTGCATTGTGTCCTTTAATGTAATCTCACTGCCTCATCCAAGGATTCAAAGACAAACAAAACTGAAGTACTTGGATGGAAAAGGAGATGTGCGATAACCTAGGTATGTCCACGATACATGCAAACGGCCCTTTTTATTCCAGGATTTTATTGTTTTTAATAAAAATAATATCAAATCACACAAGTTTAAATCCCAAGGAAGATAAAGAATACTTCCATCCAATTATTTTCCTAAGAACACCATTAGAAAACAGACAAGTCGCAGGATAAAGGAAACATTAATTTTTGTAATGACAAAAAAATTTAGAAGCTGAAGTTGGCTTTTAGCCATAGGGCTTTTTAAACCTCTAAAGAAGTTTTAAAAATGCCCAAGACCCTTTTTCTTGCTAAAGATCACAACAAAATCATAAAGTGTTGACTTTTTCTAATGTTTAGCATTGGTTTTGACAGTAACAACCAGATGCTCCTGCTTATTAGCAAATGCAAAATCTGGGCCAGCCTAAGGAGTAAGTTTATCAGGAACACTTCCCCTCAGATATCTGAGAGGCATAAGTTTATGGCAGAGATTCTTGGGAGATGACAGGCAATTAAAAACATTGGCACCTTATAATAAGTAGTTGAGAAGATAATTGAAAAAAAATACAATCATATCTGAGGTAGGGCACACTAAGTTCAATTTGCTGAACAGCCAAATGCCTTCACTGCTTAAGCTTAGTAACTTGCTATTGTCCCAGAAAATGAATCCTGGATGTTCTTTTGTAACAGCACTTTTGCAAGGTCAAATGTTAATATACAAAGAAGAATCTGACTTGCTTAGCAGCTGGAGCTGAAGGAGTGGTTCTAGCAACATCCATATTCATAAGAAGTCAACATCATTTTGGTTTCAAGTATTTATAGACTCACAGGAGCTTTATTTCTGAAAATTAGAGGAAAGACAAATGGACTGAGGTTCATTGATTCCAATACCTGCCCCTCTGCCCAGACCCTCTTGAAAAGCTGACTACAGCTGAAGTGGTCATCTGGCATATGATAGCAGACACTGCTACACTTACATTTGGAATTAAAGCAGATCAATCTAAAAGAATGGTAGCTCCGTAAAATAGCATCACTGTTGCCTCATAAAAACGTGAGGTAGATGAAAGTGCAACCCATGGATTCTAGCACATATCCTTTTCATTTCAGGGTCCTTGGAAGAAGGCCAGAGTATGATGAACAGGCACAGAAAAGGATGGAACTCTGATGGGCAGAAACAAGCTGAAATAGTGTATTCCCTGTGCTTTCATAGCAGCTGTGACATTCAATAAAAAACAGTAAGTTTCAATATGCTGATAGTAAGCTATGCTCATACACCAGATGTTCACGTGTTGAAATTGTGTTTTATTTAAAAATAACATTGGTAAGATCAGATCCGTGCAAACTACAGTGGAATATGTAAAAGTACAGTTTAAAAGGCCTTACTGATACCCTTTTGTGGTGGCAATAGAACTCACTTCTGTCTCCATCAATAATTTATCCCATCCTCCCAAATTCCAGCAAAGGACTCAGTACACTGTTACATGCTGAATCACCACATGAAAAATAGCTGTAGTGCACAAAAGTGTGAATTATTACTTGGCCTTTGAAACCAAATACCCTAATTATCAAGAGTCCAATCCACAACTCTGAAAGCCATAAAGCTATTTTAAACACTCATTCTGTGCTTCAGATAGTAACATCTCAGGAATTTCCAAGGCAAGTCCTCAAATTCCCTGAATATTTGGAAACGTTCACTTTCCAAAAGACATAAAACTAACTTGGTTGTGTTTTAATAGATTTTAAACATGCACATTTCTATGTACTAAAAAAAAGATAGCTTTGGTCCAGGATTGAGTATTGTCTGTTTAATGTATTTTTTGAGACTGTATCACTACACTATGGGATATATAAGGACTACTATCCCATGTCTGGTTGATCTGAAATGAGAACTGGTTTACGGGTTTTAGGAAAGCCAGACAAAACCAGGGAAGATTTATGAAAACAGTCTCCCACCCTTTTATTGATTCTCAGCTCTCCCAAATTCTGCATAAACAGCCCAAGATATTTGTCTTAAGATGCAAGATATTGTCTTACCTTTATGCCTCTAATTTGCCATAATGAGATCATATTTTATTGTATTGATGCTTATTGTATTCAATCTAAGTGACCATGATTTTGTGTAAACAGATCTCTTCATACTCCATATAATATACCTCATTAAATCAAACCCTATGGCCACAAACCATGCCAAAAACTAGAAAAAAGGTGGGTGGATAAGGACCTGAATCCAGTGAAGCATTTAATTCACGATGAGAGAACTGCTGAAGTAGGGACATGATTCTGTAAAGATCCGTTTCCAAAAAGACTTGCTACAACTTAGAACCTTGTCTTTATGAGCAGACAAATTGATTATTTAAGAAATACTGTTAAATCCACCACCTCCCGCCAAGAGTTCAGAATAGCCTAACATTTCTAACAGGTTGTTTCCTATTTGTACTGTTACAGTAGCAATTGTATTTAATTGCCACAATGAAACTTTAGAGTTGTTTTCACCCCAGGATCATACAAAGACAATAATATGTGAATCCCGAACATATACAGTAGGTCAATTTCAGTTAGCCCAGACAAGCACACCATGCGTAGTGGTACAGAAAATTCCATCATGACTCATACACTTTTTCTGCTTTCTTTGCCTTCAGACCATGGATGAGAAAAGCAGCCCCCTTCATCTCGTGTTTCCATTATTTTTTCAACGTGATGAATTAAGTAAGTTCAACAGAAGTTTAAAGAACTATGTTGCGAGAAACCTTAGGTGAAAACATTAACATTACTCTTTACCACAGAAGTAATCTAAGTTTCTCCCTTTTTCTTCAGTTTGTTGGCCTCTGCTTTGGCACAAACACAAAAACATGCAAAGCCTTCAGGATAAAACCAGAAACAGAACAGACAGCAGGAAGACTGGTTAATAGTATTTGTCTCCAAACAGCTATTATGAATTCTAAAAAAAGCCAAGAGAAGGCTTTCATCAGAAAGGCTGCAGCTATTTTGCATAATTTTCCTGGTGCCTAAAGGCTGGATGCTACAGTCCTATATACAGGATTCGTGGGCTTTCCCTCCATCTATAAATTAATCTTACTTTCAGAGCACACAATACAGAAAAGAAACCACCTCCCACCTCGCCGCCAATCCTAGGTAACTGTAAGAGATTTTACTTCAAGCAAGTGATCTTGATGCAAACTATACATCCTATTTTTCCGAAGTTATCTATCTCACGATGTTGATTTAGTACTTGTTGAAAACCATTTCCTTTTTACCTAAGAAACCAACAGATCAAAATTTGCAAGTTAACACATTTCAGGTAAGTTCGTGGTCTTTCTGATCACAAAAGATTATATAAACATTTTACCTACTATTTTCCTAATTATAAGAAATAGCCTATGTATCCTTTACTTTAAATAATTGTATCATTCTATGGCAATTCATTCACAAAGAAGTAAAATATCAAGAATTTGCCCCACTTTTGTTTTAACTAAGGAGACTGGAGTTTTGCCATTGTGGTATCTTCAGGGAAATAACAGCGTCTGACAGGTTACAGAAAACTTCACAGAAACACAATTAAAAAATAGATAGAAAAAGTCATTCTTTTTCTAGGAGGAGTCTAATTCTATACTCCATCGGGATTTTTCAGTCCTTTTCCTGTCCCTGTTTAGGACTATGGCATGTGTTAATCCAGACATTACTGTTTTAATAGCAGCCACAGAAAAACACCCTTGTAAGAAAAAAGTTTGCTTATGCACTTTGCTCTTGTACAGAAGATTGATTTCAGTACATGCAAACATACAGTTTGACAAGGCATAGTTTGGAAACTGGGAAGACAGTAAACACCTCTATTTCGCTCTGAGACTAAGGTCCAAAAAAAATCGGCACCCGATGTTATGATCTAGCAATCAAGTTAGACTAATTCATGCAATCTGCTTTTTTCTGAGATGCTCTATGGCTTCAGAAGTCAGAAGCATCGATTACTTATGCTACACTAATTCTGCAAAGCTTTCAACATGAGTACTATGGACCAAACAAGAGCAGAACATTCCTTCAGGACATCTTCTGCAGTTCAGAGATACAAGCTGTAGACTTTACAAACAGATTAATTCTGCCCTCTGCATTGACTGCTGAATCTCTGAAGAGAAACAGCTTGGGAGGAAAGAAGATTTTTAATGACTACTTGAGCTCACCTAAGAAAAGAAGGAAAACAAAGCAACAACTGAGGCTAAAGGGCTCCGTACAGTATTTTATCTTTGCTTAGGCCACTGGCATCCTGATTTCAGTGTAACTCTTTATCATTGATTTGCGTATTAGACTATCACTTAGTCTCTTTCCCGGTGGGTAAGAACTCCTCAAATTAAAGGTTATAATCTTTCATGTTGTAATAATTAATGAAGACATTTAAAGTATCATCACTCTAATAAAGGATGACTTAGGAAACCACAAGAATAAGACACCAATTTAATATAAGAATTACCTTGACATTTTTATATTTCACTGTGAAAATCATTAAGTTTTTAACTGTATGTTACTATTTTTAGGCCTAGGTGGAAAAACGATTTTGATCTTCAGGGTATTAATCATCTACCTACAGTACAGAAGCAATGAAAAAGCAGCAAGGTGAGCACTCCATATAGCTTAGCCCACCAAGTCACCTCCACCAGAGGAGGCAGTGATGGGCAATTCCACAGTGCTGCCTCCGGTAAGACTGTGAAAAAGGCCACGATGCTGACCAGTCAGAGATGAACATGGCCCCTCTCTACTGCATATTGTATTGCTTGCTTCCTGACACAGATCGAAAGGCTTTGGAGAACAGTTGCATTTAAATAAATTCTTTGCCTTATGGTTTCCCCTCCCTGCTTCCATTTCCTTCAGCTATGAAATTAAAAAAAAAAAAAGACCCCAAATAAAACAATGTAACAGATCTTTATAAGGGTATGCACAAGCGTGAGCAACTAATCCAGTTTGTTAGGTTTAGAGATGACAAAAAAATGTTTTTTTTAACCTCGTATTTTGTTATACATAAAAATCACTAAAAAAATATTAGTGGTAACAAGAAGTGTGCTGAAACCCATCTTTCTTTTTTTTCAGAACAGAAGAAAACAAACACATAAGGAAAGTATGCCCAAACTCTACTCAGGAAGTCATCTTTAGAACTATTTGAATTTTGAGATGTAGTGATTTCTCGATGTCTGACAAATACAGCTGTCTTTCCTACTGTACTGGAAGGAAGTAACTCAAGGCTCAACAATCTTTGCAATTTTTAGGAGCAATCTATGCTTGCTATCATATGCCACTGGGGTGAATTGCAAAGATAGTTTAATCCCTGTTTACAAGTACAGACTCTTGGAATACTACAGCAATGCATAGATGGCGTGATACTAAATGTAACAGCTCTGCCCTACTAATGCTATTTCATGGACAGTAGCAGGACCACAGGAAAAGTGCCAAACCATAAAATCACAGCTCAAAAGCATTAACTACTTATTTGTACTTGATACTAGAAAAGGGATTAGAGGCAAAAATGTAACCCTAAGTGCCTGTGGGAAGGACCCACGCTGGGGGTTTGTGAAGGAGTGTATCCCCTGGGAGGAACCCCACGCTGGAGCAGGGGAACAGCGTGAGGAGGGAGCAGTGGAGATGAAGTGTTATGGCCTGACCACAACCCCCCATTCCCCATCCCCCCGTGCTGCTGAGAAGGAGGTAGGAGAGTTGGGAGTGAAGTTGAGCTGGGGAAGAAGGCGGGTTTAGTTTTGTTTTTATTTCTCACTATCTTACTCTGGTATCAATTGGCAATAAGTTAAATCAGTTTTCCCTAAGTCAAGTCTGTTTTGCCTGCGACAGTAATTGGTGAGTAGTCTCCCTGTCCTTATCTCAACCCATGAGCTTTTTCATTGCATTTTCTTAGCCTGTCCTGCTGAGGAGGTAGAGTGGGAGAGCAGCTTGGTGGGCACCCGGTGGCCAGCCCAAGGTTAACCCACCTCACCTTTATAAGAATTTGAATAGGGAAGTCTAGGGATTCAGCTTCTCACAGGGGCCCTAACAAGACCTAACAACAGCTGGCGATCAGCCAGAAACAGATCTGCAAACAGATCCTGTCAGTGACATTGCTCTTAACACATCTCATTTTATAACTTTAAAATGCTGTGCAAACATAACTCATCCTCTCACTCATGCAATATATACTTATCCTCAGAGATGTTAAGTAATCAACACAGTCACACCACAGATGCAAGACAAAGCAAAGTTCTAACCTTTACTGTCACTGCCCAGATAAGCAAACCCATGTACAAGACACAAACACGTTTTAAAAGTGTGCATTTACTGCTGATTGAGGTCAGGATCAGTGAGGTGAACTTATGCCCCTGCAGAATGTGAACTAAATTAAATGTGAACATCTCAACAGCAGAATCTTAGGCTTCCTGATTCAGAAACTCAACTCCTTTACTAAAGGCAGGAGACAAATCGAAGCCTGAAAGGACAGGGCTGTTTAATGGTGCTTCATCCAGCATGGGAGGCAGTTGGCCTGTTTCCCAAGCTTTCTTCCTCCACCTCCCTGGCTCAGCAGAGACCTTGAATGTTATGGAGAAGCCAATCTGGCAATCAAGGAGCACCTTTAATCACCTTCAAGAGGAATAATCCTTCTAAAGCTTGTCCCTCAGCTGGGAGGAGGGAGGGGATTGTCAAAGGTCAATAAAATTAACATTCAAGAGCAATAAAAATGCAATGGGGAGGTGACAGCTGTAATTGAAAGCCTGGGAAGTGACAGAGGAAGGGGAAGCGAATTAGGGCAGTTTTGTAGAGGTATTTGCTCCAGGGAAAGTATGGGGCCTCTTATCTGGGGAGAGAGACTAGGGTAGGCAATAATCTTTGTCAAGGGGGATAGACAGGTAGAAGAACAGAGTGAATCAGGCCGAGGGAAGTTCTGCCTGCAAAGGGAGGGAACAGCGCATAGTAAAATCTTTGCTTCCTAGTCCACTCACTCAATCACCATCTGCAATAGTTCAGACCCCATCAGTGCTCTAAATTGCCCTCCGCCCACACGCCATGCAAGCTCCAAGTCAGAGCATGTCAAAGGGAAGATTACGTAAAGAAGTCAGTGCCAGGTTTCCAAGAGTCACATTTTTACAAGGCAAGGTGGTGAACCATGCCAGCATCTACCCACAACTATCAGCCTCTGTTAAAAGCAAACAGCAACAACAGTGTAAATACTAAAGGGAGTTTCTTCTCCAGACACTTTTAGGCTCACAAAACCTCAGCTCTCAGTCCACTTAGTTACAACTTACACATACCTACAGTTAGCAGGCACACTACTCAGAGCAGCAGAAACAGACGAGTTAAATCAATCACAGCTGGGGACTCGGCAGGGTGTAGTGGGAAAGGAAGACAAAGTGAATTTCTTTGAAGACAGAATTCCTCGTAGGATATTGTACATACAGAACCCCCCGTGCTCTTGTATTTCAGAAAAAAATAGGCGACTGCAATAAGTTATTTTTAACCAGCTATAGAGATAGCACTTTTGTCCTTTCAGTGGACAAAACAACAAAGCTGCTAAACTGATTTAAGACAACTTTTTCTATTTAGAAATCAAAGGTAAAATTCTTAAATTTTCACCACCATCAAGTTTGGACTGTAAGCATCATAAGAGTGGCAAGTTATTTAAAGAAAAGCTAGTAGAAAATACTATAGCTCAAAAAACCTCCAAGAACTGCTACGTCTACTTGAACCTCTAGATAAGACAGTCATTCTTTTCTTCCCTACCCAGATATATCTGCTGCAGATACATATACAGCTGGTTTTGGTAATTTGGTAATTTCTCCCCTTGCAGACCAAGCACCACAATGCACAAACAAACTTGACTAAGTCATATTTGCTGTTCCAAAACGAAGTACAAATAACCAGCAGACCAGTGACATTGGCTCTGCAAAATAAACAAATGGTATTTTCTAACCTGCCTTCTGGTCAACAAGCAATTAGTGCTGCCTCCCAAACATCTTGTCATTATAACACTCTTGAGCACAGAACTGCTCCTGCTTTTGCCATGCAAGGAAATTATCGTGAAGGATGGTTGCTATTTTTAGAGGCAGCACTAGAAACTACGCATCTCAGCTCCAAATTGTGAGCTCATATACCTTAATGGAGGTGAAGGTGTTCAATCACACACAACACACACTCACTGTGTACTGTCAATTAAAAAAGGTCATTTAAGGAGTTCTTAACCTGTCTCTTCATTTACTTGAATTACAACCTTGAGAATAGATTATATAGTGCTGCAAACCCACAGAAAAGTGGTTTGGTTCATTAGACCCACTGTTTATTTTTAGTTAAAACACTTGACCTTTCCTTTCTCTGCTGTTCCCACCACTAAGGCACATCCAGGAATTTTTCCTTTGCCAATATTTGGGGGAGGTTTGACAAGCACAAGATTTAAACATATAGGAATTCCAGTTTAGAACTAAGAAAAAATTATTTTTCAGTTTTCTTTTCTTCCAGTATTTGAGCTGTGTTGAAAAAAGGTAAACACCTCAAGTCTTTGTCAAAAGCCACTCTAAGGGGAATAGTGAGAATCCGAAGCTTTAAATAGTGCAGTTACACAGGAAAAATCTTTCGTGTCTTATTCTGGCATTTCAAGGCTTATTACAGAATATTCAGCTCCCCCTTTGTCTCCGACTTGCTCCCACAGTTCTTGCACAGGCCAACTAGCTGCTCGTGTTACTCAAGACAAATTACAGTGTTCAAAATATAATTAAAGTTCATGCTATGTGGAAAGCCATCTACTAATTTGATGATTAAGTGTTTTCTATGTTTACAATAATTATAACCACTCCTAGACCTGGAAAGGATAAATTTCACCAATAAGTTAAAAAAACCACAGCTTTGCTGTTTATCCACTGTTTCAAGAGCTACAGTCCAGATAGAGTGCCATAATTATCAGTGATCTAGACAAAACATTGCTTCAGCTAAGAGCAGATTCAGTAAGCAACTGAGTATTTTCAACTGCAGCCTATAAAAGGTTCCTGATATTACAGTATGAATAAATATCAGAGTATTTTAAGGACACAGAACACCCCTTCAGAATTTGGTAAACAACATTTAAGACAACAGAACTGTAAACACACCATTTTGCCTTTAATGCCACTGCTTGAGTGTCTGTACTACCCAAACTCACTAATGATTTGGAGCAAATGAGTTTCAGGACAAGGCATCTGTTCCTTATCAGCTAGAGGGGAGATTGTTTTAGAGCATTCTAAAGCCAGTTAGACCTGCACTAGCTGAGTTTCCATCAAAGCGAGTTTGAAAACTGAAGACAACCATAAGCAGATACTCATTTAAATGCTACTTATGTAGCATAACAATCAAAAGACTCTCCCTGTAGTTTTAAATGTCTACTCATTGCTCAAGCAAACAAATACATACAGAGAAAGTGCTAGTGTTCACTGCCTGCAGTTACTTGGCCTATAGAGGATCATTTAATCAGCTTGTGTAAACTGGTATCTGTTTCTCACAGTTTTTTTATCAAGCTAACCCAGCTGTTACACCTCATGGCACCAGAATGTACATCATTCCCCATAAGTTTCTTGTCAGAGGGCAGACCAGCAGAAACTGTAGAAATTGCAACATAATGAAACAGGCAAAAGCTGTCTCAAAGTCTTTTCAGAACTACATCAGGAAATTCTCCCCACGCTTGGCCACTATACCGGGCCTGCAATTTTTTAAATTTATTTTCAGTTTACAAATAACACATTACTAAGATACAACAAGCCTGAAAGGTGCTGGACAAAAGAGGGCTTTGAGAATGAGAGAACATGGCCCCAATATGTGGGAGAACTGACAACTTGAGCATTTAGGATCACACAACAGCTAGACTCCAGGTGTAGAATACTCAAGATACTTTAGAAAAGACTGGAGCAGGAAGCCATTCTACTTATTTAACTCAGACCAAACAAAAAAGAAAAAAAGATTAGAGAAACAGTGTCAGACTCTACATTCAGGGGTATTTACTTGGCTGTTACAGGTTTTTACTTCTGAGATTCTACCTTTTTCTCTAACACCTACTGTCAAGCTTTTTAATTATGTCTTGTTGTCATGGCACCTTTTACTTTACACATGAGCCTACTGAACACAAGCAACATGTTCACTTAAAATACTGCTCTTGCCATTAGCTACTTACTGTATATTTTAACTGGAGGGTTTAAAGCTTAAAAGACTAACTGTATAGAGCGCTCAATGCTTCTAAAGTATCAGTTAGAAAGAGCCGACAGCCTGGGCAAGTTTGATATAAGGAACATCTGCAATTAGTACACTGTTACAGATACGCAAGTGGTAATTACTTGAATCAATTAACTTGAACCTGCAAATCAAATCTGAATTTGAAATAAAACCCAATTAGTGCTTACTAATAGTAAATTCAGGAAGTTATCATTCATTGACTTGATTTGCTTCCTCCTTCACTTCCTCTATAACACGGCTACTCAAGGTAAACTTTGCCATTACCAGTCAGATTCTCATGATATAAAGCCTTCTGAATGCTTTATTGTTTACTAAGTTCCATTTCAGCTGTTGAGATTGTGCAAAGTCTGCAACATATTACCTGCTACTAGCTGTCCACCCTAATCACCCCGACTTTTTGAAACAGCTCAGATGAGTCTCTGGTTCATCCACTTCAACTTAGAGATTAAGGTCACTTCTACACTACTATTATGCCTACTTTACTTCAAACTAACATCTGACCTATTAAGAGGCAAACTTTCAGGCACGCAAGGTTTTGGCAATGCCACTCTTAAGGTCACTGCTGCAGAAGTGATAGCAAGCAGGTGGCTTTATCAAATATGTCTATGACGGACCAGAACAAGTAACTCCCCAGAGCTCTGCAGCAAAGCAACACAGAAGCTCAGCAAATGTCCCCATTGTCAAGTGAAAATATTTTGCAGTACTACTAGGCACCCACATCAAAACCTCAAAGTCTCCAAGAGTTAAGTTTGAACACCAGCAAGATTTGTTGCTAACACTCTAGCTAGATTCTACTGAGCATCTTTCAGCTATGTTGCAGTTAAACACTACAACATATGTACTTAGAATCTTCTGGGATACACAGAAGTGGTATGAAGTTGTTCTCTCAGGTTGAATAGAGAGAATTCTGCATACTGAAATAGAAGCGCATTACATTTCTTGAGCAAGCCCCCAGATGTGGCAAGAAAACTTGTTTCTCCATTTGAGAGATTACAGCATGCACAAGTCTATAGAGCTTTTAGTATTGCATGTGAGAAACAATATAACTGAAGCACAAGAAACTCTCAAGTATGTGATAACATAAACCATAAGGTCAGACACCACAGTGCTGTATGTGTTGTTTATTGAACTTCAAATTCCATGGTACATCATAGGTTAAATAGTTAAAAACTGTTTGTTTACTATCATACAATGTTCAGAATAGTCTTTCAAAACATCTCTTTGGACAAAACTAAGAGCCAAATTGAAGCACAATTCCCCCAGACCAGAATGCTAGGGGTGGAAGAAAGCTTCTGAGTACTGACTGTACACAACACTACACAAAGCATGATAGCCCACCAAGTCATTGTTCTCTGCTGCAACACATGCTTCAAAGAAATTCTGTACAACGCTTACTACCATCATGGGCAGGCACCTACTATATTAGTGGGACGGATTGCTCTCAGACCCTGCTGACTTCAATACTCCACATAAGAGTACAGACTTACAGTTCTGGGTTCTGTGATGTTTTACATTACTGTGCTGAAACCAGATTTGAGACTATTAGCACTAAATATAGTCATAAACAGCAAGAACAAATTGACAAGGTCTTGCACTTATGCTCTTCAACCCTGACACACAAGATGCCTACAACTGAAATTTTTATCTTAAAGACATGGTGTCACCTGAGGTCAAACAACTATGAATGTGAACAACAGCAATGTCTTAGATTACTTTGAAGTTTTAGACTGGTTGAGGTGGGAGACTGGTGCTTGAACTGCACTGCTCAACATTGCATCCTATTTGTGCCATCTCGCCTCAACTGAATATACCATTAAGTAAAACAAAATGCATCACAAAAGATAAATCAGTCAACTGTAAACTGTTGGTAAGAATCATTCAACTATATATTTGCCCTCTATCTCAGGCATTTGTACAAGACACTGGAGCCTAGAAGCGTTAGCTTTAATTTGTGCAACTAAGAATTTCCTTCAGAAGAGTTCAGTCATCTGACCGGACGAAGAGATCTCCCGACGTTGCATGGCAGCCATCAGTCGTAGCTCACCTCACAATAAGGTTCTGAGCCAGAACATCAAAAAAGCACAGTAGTGCTGATACCAAACAAAGTCAGGATTTACAGTTCAAGATTTCCCTGCTGTATTACTGTTTCCATTTGCAACACTATTTACTGAGGAAGCCTCACAAAGGCACCACTCCCAGCTGCAGTACATGCAGTGGTACTGATGCAAATGTTTATTTTGCTGCAAAGCAGTTGGATGTATTAGGGCTTCCACAGAACCAAGTGTGCACAACATGAAAACATGTAAAACAGCAGGTTTAACCTCAGCAGCCCCTTTGAGTGATGTCTTGTCCTGAAGATTTTGTAATATCCATTGTAGTGAACACCTGTAAGACACCAAAAGAACAGCTTATTTACTGTTGCTCTGTATCATCATCCACATGCCTATTGGTCTCCCCTTGTAAAGTAACAATACTAGATTTCTTTGAACTGTTACAATGGAAAACAAGTTGCAGCACAAATTAACACATTTTCTAACTGTAAGTTCTTGACATGTGATAGAAGTTAAGCAAATACTAAATAAATCTCAAAATACAATGTAGTATTCTTTCCTTGCATCTAGGTAACCATCTTCAAAAGCAGGTTTTAAATCAAGCTGTGCCCTCCCCTTCCCTTACCTCTCCACAAGTTGGATGGATACCAATTGTTTCATCAAGTAATTCTTTGGTGAGACCACATTTTATTGCAGCAGCAAAACCTTGGGTAACTTCACCAGCATTAGGTCCAAGAACATGAAATCCTATCACACGATTCTTTAAGACAGGTGAGAACAAAACAGGAGTTAGTACTAGGTACATACTAGAGCTTTTGTTAAACTGTAACTCCCATGACACTAAAAATTTTATGTAATGCAAGTAGGTCAATAGCAGAGTAACATAAAATGAACTACTCCAAAGAAAGTTCTCCAGTTCTTTTCAGTCCTTTATAGCAGGATGAAACATGTTTTAAAATGAATGAGTTTTAAAGTCAAAGACACTAATTCAAAGATACTGCCTAAAACTAAACAGATCTAGTTTTGTCAGTTGTTTTTATGATTTTACAGATATACAGTATGTTTAGTATGTTCAGATTTAAAATTATTTTTCTACATTGAAGTTCGTTCAGATAGAGGACCTGTTTATATTGTCTGTTAAAAATCTGATACTGAAGAGCTTCACTGGCTGTTCCCTTCCTCCCCAAGCGGTTAAGAAGGAAAATGAAAACATTATAGACTTGAATTTTGAGCAAGCTGCCTCTGTAGCAAGATCTAGACTGATGGAAGTAGGCTACAAAAAACAAGTTAAAAATAGGTGTAGTTTATTCCAATTTGTTTCATTAATTGGTTTATCAAGAGGGATACAAACAATGTCTTAAAACATTTTCCCAGGATGTTCCCATACCTTCAGAGATGTCCTAGCCCAGGTCTGGCCATGATTTGCAAGGTAGGATACAAATTCCTTGTAATACGAGCAATTTAAATACACTATTAACCTTACATTCTCCTCCAGCATCCTGGGAAAAAACCTTTCACATAGAAATCTACATAAAGTCCCTCCTTCTTTTGTGTTCTTTTCATTTGGATTATTTCCAATGAGGCTCTGATAAAAGCAGAAGTTTGAACCTTTCTGCAGTCTTTGAGAAAGGTTTAGGTGGGCTAATAAGGGGAAGAGTAAGCTTGCTTCCTCTTCGCTTAAAAGCCATGCTATTTCACCCTATCATTCCTTCTCTCCAAAGTAATTTCAAACACCAAAAATCTTCCTTTGTCTGTTCTCCCAGATAATTTTGGTGAAAAATACCAGACAGCATTGGCACTTATTTTTTGCAACAAGAACCTACTGATCACCAGAAATTCCCATTTCTCATCATTGAGTTTTCTAGGACTAACCATGTTTTCCAAGTTTCTACTAAACATACAAAACTCTGCGCTTCTCAAAGGGCAAAAACCACACAGTCTAGAAACCTAAAGCAAGACACCAGATAGTAGTTACTCAAAACCCACTTGGAAGAAAAACCTTGGCGAATTTCTTCACAAATCCATCCTTAAATTGGAACTCAGGATGAAGTTTCATTATGTATAAAGCCACCACTTGCTCCAACAGCTGTTACACCAAAAAGACCCAAAACAAAACAATCTGCTCTCTCCAAACTGATTAGACCTCTTAAAACACTTATGTTAACAGAATGGGTAAAGCTGGCCTCAGGCAGGCCAAATAAAAGATACTAGTCTGTTGGCTAGTCTGAAAAGACATTTCAAGAACACACTCAGCATATCCATTCCAGTTTGCTACTTACGTTGTCATGTTTACTGCAGATAATCTTTGCATAACAAGTATTGTTATCTCTACCTGGTACTGTCCATTCAAGTGGCCAGAACAAACTGTGATAAACCTGGGAGGATGACAAGAAAAAGAGCATTAGAATTTGATGAATTAATTCAGACATAATTCTAATTTTTAATGTCTTTACAAATAGGTGTTTGACGTTTAACCCATTAGATTTTCATAACATATACTAGACAAGACAGTGATTTTTGTTCCCCCCAGCCCAAGCAGTCCACCCTCCAAAAATCAGTAGGGGAAGACTTGACTCAAACCATGCGCCCCTGATTTAAATACTCGATTAAAACAGCAACAGCTATAAGACACAGCATTTTAAGACTGCACGTTCAGAAAGAGAAGTGCTTTAGTAGTAGTTTAAACCTATTCTGCAAAACAGTTCACAGCAGAAGCTAAATAATGCCAAGTGTATTTTGAAAGATGTAAGGAGTTAAACACAAGGCATGCAAACAACTAATGAAACTCTTCAGAGCAGTGGGGAAGCCAGAAATTACCATAAAACAGGGAAGTTATTCCTGATACTCCTGTAGCCATTAAGAAAAGGTCAGGAAGAAATTAATTCCCAATTCAAGTACGGTGAATAAGCAGAAAACAGACAGTTCATCCCAGGAGTTTGGTATGCTTCAGCAATAAGTCTTTAATTCACGACAACAAAAAACACCTACAGTTTTGCGACCTGAGTTTGGCCTCCTGAAGTCAAATGCTTCTCAGCAGCATGCAAATAACTACACACAACTCTAACGTTATGAAGTCCAGTCCTGGATTTCTGGGAGTCCACTACCTTGTTAGCCAGATGACAACACTTCCACAATCAAAGACCTATCTAGCTAACCTTCTAATCTTGTTTTAACACTATGCCTTGAGCATAAAGCAGCAAGGCCCAAGAAAAACATTCTCAAGCTACCAGTTAAACAAGTCTTGAGTGCTCTCACCTCCAAGTTTTGCTTTCCATATTCTTCTACGGCTCTTTCTTCAGCTAACCCACAGCTACCATACTCTAAAGGAGTAAACACTGTTGTTGGTACATTGATATAGTCACACTAAAAATAAAAAACAAAATTTGTATTTAGACTATGCGAGTTCTATACAGTACATAACAGGAGAAGTTGTATTAGCACTTTTTTTTTAACACAAAACACTTGCAGTGCCCAAAGTAGACAAATCAACTCATGTGTTATTGCAATTTTGAGGCAAAAAGTATAGAAACAAGTTGAATTTGTATTCTTATAGCTTTACCTTTGTGGAACTACCACCATAAAGCCTGCGGGCTAGCAGTTTCCCTGCTTGAATGGCAACTGGAGTAAGTTCAAGCTTTCCATCCAATATATCTCCAATAGCATAAACATAAGGCACATTGGTTTGCTCTTCATCATTTACAGGTACTTTCCCATTCCTTTAAAACGTACAGAAAAGAGAATAGAGTTTGGTATCGTAACCTTCCTCAGAGCTCAGCAAGACACAGAAGGGAGAAGGTCTGCTACAAAGATGTTATTCTAACTACTGAGTACATTTCATTAAATATGCTTATGCCTTTTTTACTTCAACTGCAGGCTCTTCAGAGCATCAATTACCCCAACTCTGACAAATGGCTGAAGTCAGTATTCAGTGGGCCAGTTTTGACCTGAGCAACAGTGTGGGTCTGACGACAATGAAGTTACTCAGACATCTTTGGACTTATGATCTTTTACTTGATTATTATACAGCTTGCAATGTGCATCTTCCCCTGTGGGGAAAAAGAACTGCAATATCACTCACATGTTTAAGAAAGTTGGCTTAGTAAGTTGTTAGCTGCTGCAACCTGATCTTAATTTTTCTCTCTCCTGAACAACATAATCCTGCCTCTTCCTTTGCACCAGTTTTGCACTGACACCAGGGAGAAGCAATAAAAAAGTTAAATCTGTAGGAAGCGAGTAGTTTGCTGCCTCTTTAAATCCCTACATTAACTTGCCACATGAGCTGAACAAAACATTTAATTTAACAGAATATTAAACTGTAGTTTCTAAGTAAGTTAAGCAAATATATTAAATCTATTCCTTAAGCACAGTGACCAACAAGTAGGTATTAACTCATTCAGAATAGTTCTTTTATGAAATACATATTGAAGAAATGAAGGTAATGGACAACTGTACTCAAATCCAGGAGAGAAGGTTTTAAAGGTTCACCTAATTGCCAGGTATGAGAGTGAGGATTTAAAAAAAAGCATCAGCATCATTAAGTATTGTTAAAGAGAAAAAAAAACAATCATCGCATTCAGTGGTTTAAGGGAGTTGAGCAATACTCACTTCTCATTGATTTTGACACCAATTGTCTCTAAACCAATATTTCTGGTACATGCATCACGACCAATGGCTATCAAAACCTAAAAAAACAAAATTAAATGCAGTAGTTTTATGCAAGAAAAGCGTAATCAGCATAACACTTCCTTTTTTTTTTTCCAGAAAAAGACCAAAAACTGAAGCATACGATTGAAGTGACTTTTCAAAAAATGTTTTTGAAACAGCCACCAACAGTTCAGGCTCCATGTGCAACTTGTTTCAGAGATGCAACAAACAGCAAAACATTAATATCAGAACAAAAACAGAAGCAACAACACTGTTCATATGAACTAAATTCCAGGCACATGAAGTTTCACCCATTCTGCTGACAGGGCTCAACTGAAGATGAATATTGAATTTTCATATATTTTTTTCTGCCAGTAATTTATGTGAACATTTTTTCAAGGAAGATTTCCCATTACTTTTTTCCTGAAAAACTTTTAAAGTGTTTTAGTACATTTTCATGTGCTGCTATACTCGGTTATTTCAAATCCAGAAATGCTTACAGTGTTGTATTCTTCTTCAAAGATTTCTGGTCCCTCAGTAGACTTTGCTGTCACTTTCAGTCTTCCAGGCATGCCTTCCTCCAGCTGTTCAACCTGTATAAATATTTGTAAGCTTAGAATGACCTTAAGCAGCAGAGCTCACTTACATTGTTATGTCAAATCTTGACCTACTAATTTATCATTCAGTAGTAAAAAAAGCTTAATCTCATAAAACATTTATTCCTGTACAGAGCTAAAGCCTTCCCAGACAGCAAGCGCATTCTACATGTGCTGTTTAAAGTAATTTTGCATGGAGAGAAGAAACCTAAAGAAAGCACTTGCCTGAACAGGTACAAACTTCCTGATGAACTTTATGCCGTGTGTTTCCATGTAAGCACCTACTTTTTCTGCCATTTCTTGGTCAAAACCCCGAAGGAGTATGGAACGCACCATCACTGTGACATCTAGACCTAGACCAGCAAGAAATCCTGCACACTCTAGAGCCACATAGGAAGCACCCACAACTAGAGTTTTGCCAGGGCAGTAAGGCAGGGAGAAGAGGTCATCACTAAAAAGAAAAGAAGTGTAAGTTACAAGGTTCTTCCAACACAAACTTGTTTGTCTTTGCAAACACCAGAGCAGACAAAGTTCAGACTATTATTATGCCTTTTCATCTCACCTTGTAATACAGTATTCTTTATCTCCAGGGATACCCAGATATCTGGGCCTTTCTCCTGTTGCCAGGACAAAAGTCTCTGCTGTGTGGTAGGATACTTGTCCTTTTCTATTAGTTGCCTGTTTATATAGACACAGTTAAGAAAGTCTTTATCATAGGAACAGGTTTTAAGATAAAATAAAAAATTATGTAATCCTCCCCTTAAACATATCCACAATATTTAAGAATCAAGAACAAGAAGTTTCAAACAAGAACTAACACATTTAGAGAAGCCATGCAGATCACTGAAGAATAACAGGTTTAAATCACAAACTATCAGGCTTTTATCACATTAGAGCACTTAAAATCATTTATTCTTTGAATCCTGCCCATTTCAACTACTCATTTAGATTGAACTGTTCATAACAACTTTACTTTCAAGTTATAAAAAGCCACAACAAATTAAGCCCCCCAGCCCCCACATGAAAGGCCAACACAATGCTAGTGACAGAATAACAAAAATTAGTTCTTAGGCTAATGTAGAAATTAAAAAAAGTATCTAGTTACATGATTTCAGAGGGCCTAAGACCCAACCTTAAATGAATTCAAACTAATTTGACCTCTAGAGGCCCTTGGTCTTGGGAAATTTAATCTTGCCGATGCACCTCCCTCAAAATCTGACTTTCGTTCTTGCTCTTTAGTTACTTTCCAACACAGATGAAGGGAAACTTCCTCCCCATTGAGTCATCAGGTAATTCAGGTTGGAAGGGATCTCAGGAGGTCACCTAGTCCAACCTCCTGCTGATTTCTGTTCTGCTTCATTTATAGACTAAGGACATTAAGTAGATAACCTGCAAACCTGGACACCATAACAGCTGGTAGATGAGGTAAGTTGAACATACTACTATCTTTTCAGTACTAGTCTCTTGGTCTGAAATACATGCAGTTCGCCTTCATAAACTCGTATTGAAAACAGATAATTACACCCACTGAACTAAACAGTTGTCTTCAATATGCAGTTCTTCCAAGTTAACCTTGCTACTATATGATCACTTACAGCAAGATTGCCAGCACATGTTTTGTCTTGCAAAACTGACAGTTTAATTCTTATGCTGATACAGCATAAGGTTCTAGTAGTGCTGTTACTCAAGTGCTTAATCTGAATTTAATTTCAATAGTTTTTATGCTTTAGTATGAAGATTTTCCAAGTGGCAAAAATCATACAGCTAAGGCTTTTCTTCCCGCCCCCCCGCCCCCTCACTCAGGCTGCTGACCTTAGTCATGAAGTTAACAACTGAGACCACCTTACTCTATTCATGCAAGACATAAGTTCAGATACCCACATTACTCTTACATAACAGTTATTAGGTTTGCAAACACTGTGGCATGTACAATAATATATTGTATAAAGTACAATAATAATTTGAATCAATAACTTATTTCACAATTGAGTTTTTAACTTCAGTTGACTTAAGTTGGCAATGTCAAGATGAAGCCTTTTCCTTGTTGGATTTTAAAAGGCAGTTTTAGAACAAGAATCTTCCCTCCCAACTAAATGTTTTAAACACAGCACATACCTTAATTTTGTGTGGTTCAATGAATTCTCCATAAGAATTGAGGTATGTCACAGACTTCTCTCTTAAGGACACTCGGTAGCCCCAGTTTAAAGAACCAATGTAGTTTTGAATTGCTTCTACCATGATCTCCCAGTTGTGTTTAACTGTAACAAGACATCAATTTCATATTTAAAGAAATCAAAGTGCAACGAACCCTTAAAGAAAAACTTGTCTTATTCATTGTACATCACGCTAAGAAAACATCATTATCATCAGTAATGAGGATACATACTAAAGTCTTGTTCTATTATGCTAATATTTACCTGACTTGTTACTACCCGAAATAAGCTTATTCTAGAAGCTCTTTCATTTAATTCATATAATATAGGGAACAAAACACAATTAGCTTTCAATCCTAAAGGCTTCTATGACTCAAGAAGGAAGATGCCTTCTGATTCACCTAAGAAAACTACTGAACTCTGCCTCTAGTTTACTAAGTCCAAAGTAGAAGAACGATCTTAAGCTCAGAGTCTCATCTGTACATTGTCTTGGTCTGTCCTCTGTGTTCTTACTAACCTTGTTGTTCATACTGCCACCCATATTTCCTCGAATCTTGGAGTGCCTGACCCAGAAGTGCTGCTTGATGCATTAGCTTCTTAGGAATGCAACCTACATTTACACACGTGCCACCAAGTCCTAAGATGGAAAGAACTATGTTATTACCTGCATGAACAGGATATTTATGCTTTTCCTATCATGTGCTTTCTATAATCACCCATATATCAGTTGGTGATATTTGCTATAGCCACACAAGTAACGTGACATTTCTGTGGTAAAAGACATTTTAAAATACAATGAACACACTAAGTTTACAAGTTTGTATTCAGTTTAAGAAGTTACTTGACTCATGGAACCAAGAAGGGTACAGTGTATTGTCTTAAATATAAACACAGGATACTTACTTCAGAGTGCTTCAGATTTTAGTCAGATTGGTAAGTAAGCAAGGCAAAAAGCCCAGAGTTCCTAGAGTTTAGTATCACCTATTATGTGGAATTTGAAGTATGTATTTGTTTGAAATCTTAGCTATGAAAGCACATTCATGCCTTGACTCAATAAAACTTGACCAATGAAGTTCCTTACTCATTCTCAACTGCCAATAGCATTAATAAGGTCAGACAGCAGCTGTCTTTAATTACGGAAAAGTGAAGCATGCATAGCCATATAGTCACACTGTTCTAGGAGGTAGCCTAGATCAGTTGTCCACAAAATAGAACTAGATGAACTAAAAGGCAAAAAACCCCACAAACATGAGAATGTGAACATGTACACACACGCTATCCAGACATGATTTGAAAGTGAATAGAACTAGAACATTTGATGAAGAACTGAGAGTTAGCAATGCACAAAACAGAAATAACTGTCCAGAAAAGCAAGAGAACAACTCTTGTTATTTGTGTTCCAGAATTACAGGAATTCAGCAACAATTTCTAAGAATACTAAACCATAATATCTAACAACTCAGTATGTATCGCTGGCACTCAAACATCGTAAGATACAAGTTAACAGAAGCTTACCCCATGAGGTTCCCAGAGGCGTTGGAACAACATAATCTAATACCATTACTTTCTTTCCCAAGGCAGCAGCTTCCTATAAAAGATGGAGAGACAAGTCAGCACTACTGAACTTTTACCTGACCAAGAAAGCCTGTCCGCTCATTTACAGTCATGATATACTTAGCACTAATAGAAGGCTCTTTTGCTAGTTAGTCTCATTAGCATATATGGCTCTCTGACACCTCCTTCACTAGACAAAAATTCAAATCCCTCAAAAACTATTACTTTCTTCCAAACTTTGAATGGATGCTTATGTTCAATGCTGCATCCATATCATCCTACACTGTCAAAAGCCATGATCTGAAGAGGGTATGAGATGGGCTTATCAGCCTATGATCCTCTTCTACCTCACCCAAAGAAATATTTATGCTGTTAGCTCTCCTTTTCTCTCAGGAGGGCAGGACTGACTTGGCATGTTCATGAATGAAAAAAAGAGCGATACTAATAAACTGGCGACAGTTCAATGGAGGACCATCAAGATGCTCAGGGGGCTGGAGCACATGCCCTATGAGAAGGGTGAGGGAGCTTGACATTCAGCCTGGAGAAAAGGTGGATTTGGAGAGGACCCAACAGCAATTTTCCAATACTTCCAATCCTCCTATGAGGAGGTTATTAATATGACTGCACCAGGCTCTTCACACTGGCGAGTAGTGGAGGGACAAAAGATGATGGCCGTTAAGTTGAAACAAGAGAGTTTCAGACCAGATATAAGGAACTTTCACACCATGAGAACGCTCAAGCAGTGAAACAGGTTTCCCAGAAAGGCTGTGCCATCTCCACCCCTGGCTATTTTCAAGACCCAAATGGGTGAGGTCCTGCATAATCTTGTTTGACCTCACAGTTGACCCTGCTTGGAGCAAGAGCTTAGACTAGACATCCTCCTAATGTCCATTCCAACCTGAATAATCCTATGATACTCTATCCAAGGAATTACCAGGCACTTGATTGAAGCTACCCATTGTTTGGTCTTTCAAAGGCTTGGATCAAATCTTTAGGTGCCTCAAATCTGTTTAAGAACTCCTGCACAGTTACTGCAGTCCTGACTCAAACAAGGTTTAGAGTTACCCTGCTATCTTGTGTTCTGTGAATACCTGACCTCTCCCACTCTGAACAGTTTGGTAATTATCACCAAGTTTACAACTGATGTCTCAGAAGGCACTGTTAGGAAAGATCTGGAACATTCTGAAAATGCCCAACTGGCCAATTGAAGAATTTAATTGTCACCTACTTCTGCCTGCCTTATATTTATCTAGTGAAAGTTGCACACTTAACTGTATTGTTGTATAGCAATCACCAAGGCTGTCAAGAATAACATCACCATGCCCAAACCATAAACTGACAGTTAGGATACCTGACTGAGAGGTGGGAAGTGTGTGTTCAAATCCCTCAGGTAGAAGAGAAAACTGAATCTACACCTTGGGTCCTGAGGCACTCTGAACAACAGCTAATTGTGTAAGAGGCACACAATATTTTACCATTTCTGAAAAAGCAGCTAGAAAGAGAACTAAAGAGTGAACCAGTTCCTTGAAAGACCAGCTGAAAGCACTTCATTTTAGATGACTGGTCATCCTGAATCCTAAACAGTCAAAAGTACTTCAAGAGTAGCCTTTAAGTTTTCCAGATTACTGTTTGGAAGTGTTAAAGTGTCTGTGTAATATACATGAAGAGGAGATAATTAAAAAACTTTTGGTTCCACCCTCAGACAGGAACCTAAAACCTATTATTAGGATCGAGACCTGAATAGGCATCAGCTAGAAACTGGTCCACACAGACCATGATCTCCTGAGTGAGCACATTACCAAACCACTACTGATTCATTAATTAACAAGTTGAACAGTAATAATAATAAAAATATAGACTCTTTTATACTATTGTGATTAAAAGAGAGACTAACTTTTGAAGAAGTTTCATATACAACCTGTTCTTTAATGCAATTTTCATGTCATACCTTGGAACATGCAAGTCCACCTGAGCCACCACCAATAATAATGAGGTCATAATCATAGGGTTCTGCATCTTTGCTATCCCCAAGAAGTTTCTGCAGTGATCCATCGTGATAAGCCTGGGGGGGGGGCGGGAATTCAAATTACTACACACATTTCTGAGCAAACAAAAACTGAATGACATTGCCTTCTCTAACCCAGATCACCCACTCTAATATGTCACACAAAATTCAATTATGATCAAACAGCAAATTCACTTAGTAGTCTTGTCTACTTCCAGCCGATTTTTAAAGAAAAGTTACCTGGTAAGTTGAATCGCAGCCACCTATGTGAGTTCCATTCACAAATACATTAGGCACTGTCCTCTGATTAGTTAGCTCTGCTAACACTTGCTGAATACTTGGCCCATCAGCTAAGAGTAAAAGAAACAGGTACATTATAGAACAATTTTCAAGAAGGCAGCTTTTAAAACAACCTTAAGTATTAAAGGTTTGAACTGCAATATACTGGAGGACCAATTGCTTCAAGCCATAATTCTACAGAATGGAGTAAAGTTGAAGTAGTAGACTTTAGTCCCTGTATTTCCTGGATTCTTATCAGTCTCTTCCTGACAGCGTCATACTTAGTACTACACAAAAATTCTTTTCCAAATATACAGGAGAACATACAGACAGCTTTTCTTTCCTGAGAATTGCTGGTTTTGGAGTATGTTCTGTGTAAGTGCACATAGTTTTGCGCAGCAGCTTTGTATTATGAGAATATAGGGATGGGAAGAACGAACATGCTCTTCTACTTATCCTTAAGTTACCTTCAGACTTTTTCTACCCACCACACTGCTTTAAACCTTCCAATTTTAAGATTATCATTGCCTGACCTGACTTGTCATCTGAATCATCAGCACCTACACACAGGCTCAATTTGGATCTCTCAACAGTTGTCTGGCAGTAAATGTGGGAATGAGAATTTACAGTAATCACTTTGAGTAAAATCTTTTTAGTCTAAGGCCATATCTATTTAGTATCAGTAATCAGAGCAATTGCAAGGTAAATACAGTATTGATTAGGAGTAATTCCAGAAAAAAAAAATGACTGTGCATTGTACTTTGCATATCTTGGGCTACAATTAGTTCACAGTACCACAACTTTAATAAAAAGTAAAAATAAGTAAGAAGAGATCCTATGGATCAATAAATAAGTGCATTTTTCCCAAACACTGCTTAAGCATAAACACTTCAAAAAAGCATTAGAACTTTAAAAAAGCATTGGAAACTAAGTTTTGTACAGAAAAAAATTGATGATAATACATATTCAACAGCTTACCAACAGTGCAATTAAGAGTTTAATAAGAATTATGTTAGAAACTACTTGTTCTTAAAACTACATTAAAAGCTACATGCATTATGGACATATATGCATTAGGCACTACACATGTACTAAAAACTAAAGCAGCTTGGGCTTTAAGAAAACCCTCAAACTAGCAACAGCCAAGGTACTGGAATTTACCCCTCCTTCCAATGACTCAGCAACGTTCCCTATGAAGGTCACCCATATACCAAGTCAAACATTAACAATTCATCTAAAGCCACAAAAGAACCTGAGGTAGGAGAAAAATACCACAGGCTTTTTCCCAAAAGACAGGGCTCCTCAGAGAAATCAGATCTCACATCCTCTATCAGTTGATGATTTGTACAGGAAGAGTCAAAGCCTTCAGTTATATTAAAAACACATCCTGTATTAAAAGCTACATTGAAGCCTAACTGATTTTATCTCTGAATATATTAAGATTTAATTATTTTATATATCCTCCAATTAGTTCAGGACAGCTTAGAGTCTCATGCAGAGTCACCCATTTTCAGTTACAATAAGCAGCATGTAATAGATTTTCTTTCTTCTACTTACCAGTTACATCAAGTTCCAAAGCATAGTACTCCACATGCATAGAGCGGAAGAGTTCTTTCACCTACAACAGAAGCAGACACAATGCCAGTGCAAAGCTTTCACAAGATCTAATACATGGGTCAGGGGAAAACTTGATTGCTGGACATACACAGGTAACTTAAGTCTCAGTTATTATGCTTTGAGGGCCTAGCCCTACATGCCTTTGGTAAAGTTTGGCACTACTTCTATGTTGTGCATGTTCCTCACTTAAAGCCAGGCTATTTAACAGCATTCAGATTAAGCATACCACGACAGCAACCTTCCAATACACATCTCATTACCTCAAGAAAAAGTTTCTATATACAATTTGCTTAGCTGCAGACTTCTCCATCCCTGACAGATACCAAAAGCCATGAGAATAACTGCCATATAGAAAAACATCAAGAAGAGAGATAAGGTAGCAGTCAGATTCCTTGATAGTACTACGGAAAGAAAGGAAAAAAGGGAGTAGAGGATAACATGCAAAACAAAACACTGTCAAGTAAATGCAAAGAAAAGTGCATTATAAAAAGCTGCAGAAAGGGTAATACTCTCCAGCACTAGGACAGCTCATGCCTACCAGCCCTGCCTTCACTTTTGGTTGCTGTACTTCAGAAAAATTTTAGAACAAGCAGAGAACAATTACTGTAAGGAGTCATCGTGTTGGGTTTAGCATAAAGAAAAGATGGGGAAAGAAATAATGGCGTTTAAATAAATAATGGACTACCTCAAGGAAGAAGAGGAGCAGTGGTGGATGGAATAAGAACTAATGGTCTTGAACTGCATCAAGAGATGGAGATTAGCTTAGGAAAAGCTTTTCCTAATAGCAAGACACTGGAACATATTGCCTAGGTAGATGACAATCTTAATCAGTGAGTGGCTTCAAAGTACATTTCAAAAGTGTTTGATCTACCACTTCTCCTACCCTGAGCCAGGACATAAGACTAGATGATCTCTTGAATTTTTTTCCAGCTCTGATTTTTGGTTTGCTGTTTAACAACATCTGCCTCAGCCTCTAGGATCAGGCAGGAGTGGTTCTAACTTGTTTGCCATTGTTTTACTAAATCAGTCATATCTTGCTTGTGAAATATTGAGAGAGTTAATACTAGAATGTAACAGTTACATTTTTTAACCTTTTAAATTGCTATTCTTCTCCATTAAGCAGGAGAAGCATTCTAAAGATGCTTGGTCATTAAAAGGCTGCTTTTCTCCTGCATTGCCATGAATACACTCAGATACAATATCACTGGAACATGTCCTAGAAACATGGTTCATGCATCCAGAAGTCAGCAATAAATTAAAGGGGGCGGGGGGGCATGCAAAAAGAGAGAGGAAAAAAAAAAAAGACAACTCTATATGCAAGCCTAGTCTTAAAAAGAAAAAAGGCACCCTAAATGACAACTTAGTGGAGATTCTCCCCAGCCTGGACAGAGTTCTGGGTATTTTTCTAACATCAGTTCTGGATGGACAGAGTGTACCATTACCAGATTTAAATCAGGTAGCGTTTTAGAACTGAGGTTTTTTTTATGGTAACACCTATTTGTAAAACTGGCAGTATTGAAATTGTGAACTGTCCTTCCAGTTGGACAACAACATACCTCATAGCACAGGAGTTAGTATTACATCTGGCAGTATTTACTCCTTTGGAATATAATTTGCAGACTTACTCATGCAAATATTGTAAATTGCATGATATTGTAAGATAATTGCAGATATTGTAAGACAACGGGTAAAATATCTGCTTTTAATCATAACTGCCTTGATGTGAAAACTGCTCTAGCAAGAAACACTAAATGTCTGTGCGATGGATCCCCTTGTCAGCATGAAGTCTGAACAATGAAGCTCGCTAAGTTGCTGCCAATTCAGAAGAAATCTTTTACAACCAGCTTTCTGATGAACCTCAAGTTTACTGACGGCACTCCACTAAGAGTAAGTTGAGTCACATCTAATAAGCTTAAAGATGTCAAACACATGATGAATAAAATGTCTTTAACACTGCTGTGATCCATGCTGTTACTATGCCAAAGGCTGAGTTTTCCAGTGCTTTCTAGTGGAGTTTCAGCTTTATGCAGACAGACATAAAGCTTTTGTATTCTGTACCAACTACATGGCAAGTTTCTTACCACATCACGTATCAACTGTAATATACAAAAGTAAGCTCTGCTTGTATAACTGATTACATTAGTTCTACAATTATAGAATAATTTAAGTTGTAAGGGACCTTTGGAGGTTATCTGATCCAACTCCCTGCTCAAAGCAGAGCCAAATGTGAAGTTTGATCGAGTTGCTCAAGCACTGTCCACTCCAGCTCTGAATATCTACAAGGACAGAGATACCATAACCTCTTTGGGCTGTTCCAATGTTTGACTATCCTTACAGTAAAGAATTTCCATTTTATCTCACTGGAGTATCTCTTGTTGCAGCTTGTATTTATTGGCCCTTGTCCTTTCACTCTGCAACTCTGAAGTCTGGCTGTCTTCCCACTTGGTAGCTGAAGACAGCAACTGAAATCCCTCCTTGGCCTTCTCAAGGTTGAACAAACTGAGCTCCTTCTTCACACATCCTGTGCTCCAGTCCTCTAACCACCTAGGTGGCTCTAAAAAACTTTGTCCTAAACTCACCAGTACCTTCAGGCTTGCTTACTGGAATGACTGTGGCTACCTCCTGCTCTGCAACTGCTGTTACAAAGCCCAAGCTGGATGCCATGGAAGATGTAAAGGGATCTAGGCAAAGCTTAAAGGGATTGCTACTATGAAGTGGTAAGCTAAGAATCTGGAGGGAAGTCACAAAATTAGCTACCTGACTGCTGTTCTACTTTGCAGCAAAGCAGTAGAATAACAGGCAAGTTTTCATTAGTGTTTTGGTTTTTTTTTTTTTTAAAAACTGCTAAAACATTGCAACAGCAGTTGGTGGGGGGAGGACAGGACAGAGAACATTAGTAGAACAAAAAAGGATTACACTGAATGACAGATTTAAGACAATACATTTAGGCAACCTTTATTCTCTACTGAAGATGTGGAGTTGAGAAAAAATCAGACAAATGTAGCATCCTAATTAGAAGTAGCTATTGCACTTTATACTTATTAATAGATCATGCTTGTGTTGCGCTAATGAGACAGAAAGAAAGAAAAGTAACAAGTATATGATCAGAGTTGTGAAATCTTCAATACAGGCAAGAGATAATAGATTACTTCAGTTTGGAAAAGAAAATGATTAGGAGGAGTAGAAAGATAACATACAATAATCATGAGTAATATCTAGATAAGGTGAACAGGAAATGATTTCTGAGAAATACTCACTGGAGCAAACTGCAACAACTGCATTTACCAGAAAACAATTTTGAAATGAAAAGGAAGTCAACCTCCATACAATACCTAAACTGGCAAACTTACTGCCGCCTGACATTGTAAAAGCCAAAATTAAAAGGAGATCAAAAGAGCTATTAGACCAACTAATGAAAGAAAGACCCACTGAAACCTTTAAACTCAATAGAACTAATACAAACTCAGGTCAAGATATTCTTGAGCCACACAGTGCTGGAAACTTCAGCAGCGTACTGGGAAATTTCCTTCCTTATACCCCAATCCTAAAAGTGTAATTTCTCCAACAAGTGTCTGTCTGGTACGGGATACTAGGTTGCATGGTCACCGATACAACCATTTGCTTCCCTTCTGACTAATGCAATGGCCTTGTTTACCTACTGACCCCTTCCAGTTTTCACAAGAAGAGAGACTAGAAAAGTTTCCAGATATTACTAAACAGTAGATAATTTCTCTGAAACTGAGAAACTGGTCTAACACTTTAGAAAACTCTCCCTGGAAATGCTTTCTGTCACTAGGGTAGCTAAGCAGGTTTGAAATAAGCTTCATACAGTAAAGTTCAGTAATAATGGTATGTCCTGTATCTGCTGTTTCACATATCAGCTAACATTCTATAATAGCTACAGCTGAATTGACCAGAAACCCCTGTGGATACAGAATGTAATTGGTAATAGCATAACATATAACTAGAATAAGCAGAAACTTCTATGCAACCACAGTTGTTGCTCTTAAAATAATTTCAATGCATCAGTGTTCAGACTTGGCAATTTTTCATGCTAAAAAACTATGTTTTCTTTATGCATTTCTATCTTACTTAATATTAATCTTTTCAGGGTGGTAAGAAATTAAAGAACAGTCAAGTCATGACAAAGGAGTCATTCTAACACCACCCTCTCTCCACTACTGCCTTGCTAAAGCAACTGAACAATAAATTGCATTTGCAGAAAAAGAACTGCACAGTTGCCTAGTCATGCTACTAGCTAAACTGAACAGAATCGACTACTTAATTCATTTAGAGAATTTATTTGCAGTGCTTTTCTGAAGGAACACACAATCTTAATTTTCTTCCAGCATGGCTACATCCATTTGAAATAAAGATTTCTTCCCACTCCCCAAATTAGGTCCTTTTAGAGCACAAGTGTTCTCTGCACTAGTGCTAAACATCATCAGTTTTTCAATTAATCTTACCAAAACCACATTGCTAACAACCATCCACAGTAAAAGACAGACACAGTACACGCTATTCATATCCGTCTGTCTTTAAGAACTCAAAACTATGTGATTACAGGCTAAGTACCTACGCTGTAACTACACTTTCAAATTATACCCACTTCATTAATTCTACAGACTAGATCAGCTAGCAAGAATTACCCATTGTTCTCCCACTCCGTTCGCTATTTTCTAAGTCTTCGGTAGGAGGGGTTGTTAATACTCATACTGTTGCAGATATTTCTCTGTTTTACCACTTGATGTCTTATATGTGGCTTCCTTCTCTCATAAGCTTTCTTCTTCTAATTGTTCCTTTGCAATATATACCTCTTCTACATGTTTTCTTCATTATATTACCTTTCTCTTCTGTTCTAAACAGGAAAGTAAACCAAGGAAATCTGCCTACTAGAGCAATCAGCTCTTCCCTGAGCCCCGCCTCCAAGTTTATCACCTGTTCCTTCACAAAGATTCATATAGGGTCTTTCAACTCTCCCTCCTAGAAAGGGCCATAAGAGTGGGCCCTCCTACTCACAACATTCATTCTTCCCCTTTCCAAGTCAATAAAGATAATATTCCTCGTATCTGATTGTTTCCCTGAAGCAAGTAATCCTGCCTAATGGAGAAGCTCTGAACAAATGCAGGAAAGAACATTAATCTGGAATTTAATTACTGGACTACAATCAAGTCTATTTTTCCCTTAAGTTCCTTGTGTTAGTCTAGTGCCACCGCAATAGCAGAAACAGATGGAGGAAAAGGTTGCAAAGTTTAAAAAGTTACTATGCCATTGTATGATCTCAAAAACACTGGACTGAGTGCCGTGCATATCAACACTTGAGCAATCACGATCACTAAAAGCACACAGAGCAATACAGACAGGCGCAACCAAGTATTTCTCAGTGGACAGCACTGAAGTCCTCAACAAAAAATAACATTTTTGTCAACTGGACTAGACTTGAGCAAGACTCCAACCCTATCATTACTTTATTTGCTAAAACTTCATTAAGGAAGTTTATAAGTAAGCAAATTTTAGAAGGATTTGAGCTGCCTACTATGCTATACTATCTTTCTGCCAAAACATTCTTGGAGAGGAGGCATTGGTTCTGCCTACCCTCTCGTAAACAGAAGCTTCCTTTCCCAAAACCTCAATTAAGTTGCAAGTGACCCTGTCTAAAACAGGGTCATAGTATCTCCTCCATCACAAGAGCTACTGAAACTAAACCTAATCTATACATGGGAATGCAGCTTCTGAGTGTTTTTGTGCTTGTCAATTCCATTGAGGAACACCAGGACTCGATCCCACAGCTCCGATTATGTTTTTCCACCATGGCCACATCAAATATGGTATTATGAGGTTTAACTAACATTTCATAACATGCTCTTTGTAAACATCCAAGAATCACAACGCCTACCAATGCCCAGATTCTGTGTGTGCTATGACTATAGCGTGTTGGTATCACAAAATTCTAATGAAAATCCTGTTTTTCTTTAATGACTCCGGCTCACTAGGTACAGCTACCCTTTGATATTGACACAAAACCAGGGCTAGACAGATATTTTTCTCTAAACATCACAATTAATCAATAAGAGTTTTTGCTGTCTTTTTTTTAAACACCCATTGTGGCTACCATTTAGAACTTACACTCTTGCTATAGAATCAACCTTCTCCCTCAAGTCTCAAAAACAGCAGAAAACTCAACTTATCCCTCCCCAGGGACGCAGCTTTGTCCAAGCTGAACACCAACGTGGTGCTCAAACTTTCAGTAAGAAAGCAACACAACCAGCACCCTGACCTTCAAGTAACAGACGCAGAAGCTGTTTAGCTGAGGAACAAGCACACTGTGCAAGGCTTCCCACGCGTTCATCCACCCCTTCACTCACGTGGCAAAGGGAAAGAACCACCAAGGACGCCAGTTAGGATCCTTGCCTCATTTCACTCCTTTTAAGGGGGTTTCCAAGGGGTGGCACCTGGTGCTTGACTTAAGCGGGACGGATCCTGAGCTGCTTCTGTACTGCCTAAATCCCACGGGTGCCGTCACGAGAAGCAGCATCCCCGCAGCGTTTGCTTCCCA
>NW_008825290.1:396308-434164 GCF_000699105.1 Pygoscelis adeliae | reverse complement strand
CCCCGGCCTCCTGGCCGCCCCTCGCGCCCCGGCCGTTCCGGGGGTGGCGGCGGCCGCCCCGTGTCCCGGCGTGGAACGAATACCCGCCGCGAGGGCCGGGGGCGCCTGCTTCCCACGTCCCCCCCCCCCGGGGCCCTAAAAATGGAGAGCAAAGTTTCGGGGGGAAGCTGCCTTCTACAGGGGGAGGGCAGGTTTCCCCCATCTGCCTTCAACTGCTGCTTGGGTCTCTTAGGCACGAGGAGGAGAACAGGGGTACAGGTGGAGCTTCTCCTGTAATAAAATGGGTTATGGCTTGAGGACATGTTAGGCAAGACAGCAGAAAGAAACTCCCTTTTCTTCCACATTACAGGGTTAAAGGAAGGGGATGCTGAAGCATCTGGTACTGCTTATCATTGCACACATCTCTGATTATTCTCTTCCCAAGAACCATAGTAATTGTCAGGACTGAAAGGTGGAGGGGGACGTCCTGGCCTAACAGTGGAAAGGGCCTGGCTCAGGCCATAGAGCAGGAGGAATCCCGTCTGTTTATTCCCCTGCTTTGGTGGGGTTTTGGCTGGGGAATGGCAGGCAGTGTGCCGAGGTCCCATGGACCTCGTCATCTCCCTGCAGAGCAAGCCAGTGTTTACCAATTGCAGCAACAGCTTTCTGTAAACAAGCATAAGGGGTTGCCCTGGTTTAATATCCAAGAACTTCACTAATGTTACGAAATCAAACCCTGCAAGCTTCTGAGTGACGGGAATTACTTTCCATAGATGCAGAAAGCACAGAGATGGTGATTTAGTAAGGTTCAATAGGAAGATTGTAACAAAGCAGGTAATAAAGTCCAGTGCTCCCTCCCACGCTTGCCACAGACCAGCCCTACTGCTATTTACTAATGCTAAAAATAATCACATATAAAAGCTGTAATGCCACTGGTGATGAAAATGAGCCTGGTGGGAGACAACTGAATTAAATTCCTTAATTCCTTTTTGATCACGTGTATCTGTAGTGTTCATTGCCCAGTGAGCTTGAAAAAATGTATATTAGATTTATTTGAATGTTGGCAATGAAAAAGTTCTAGACTAAGAGTGTTTCTACACTTCCCACAGAGAAAAACAAATTTAAGTTTTTCAGCCTCGTATTTCAGTATCAGCATGTAGGAAAGCGGATACGGTACCTGCAGCTACTAGGGTTTGACATAACATGCAGGGGCCAGAAGTATCCACTGTACTTTGTTCATAGTCCAACCAAAAGGCTTGTTTGGTTCCTAGCTTTGGCTAATTGTTCTCCCTCCTTCTCAGACTCCTTTTACCTGATGAGAAACATTGTTAGCCTTAGTATTCTTACAGGAATTAATATCACGAGCTCAAGGGCTTGTGTCACTGCCTGAAGGTTGGTGGGTTTTCGTATTGAAGTTGGCATCCATCAGCTCCAGAAAGGTCAGAGGATGTAATAAATATTCAAAATACCTTTTTCTGTTGAGACACTCAACACTGATGACAATGTGCCAAGTCCCGTGAGGAATAACTGTCCGAGGCAAATTATGCCACTTGAGGTTTTTTTCCCCCTTCTGTGCTCTTTCTGCTGTTGGTTATGATTATCACTGACCTTAGATAGAGCAAGAATGGGTAATGGTTTTAAACTAAAGGAGGGTAGATTCCGACTAGATATAAGGAAGAAATTTTTTACGCTGAGGGTGGTGAAGCACTGGAACAGGTTGCCCACAGAGGTGGTGGATGCCCCATCCCTGGAAACATTCAAGGTCAGGTTGGCCGGGGCTCTGAGCAACCTGATCTAGTTGAAGATGTCCCTGCCCACGGCAGGGGGGTTGGACTAGATGGCCTTTAGAGGTCCCTTCCAACCCAAACGATTCTATGGTTCTATGATTCTATGAGGAATGGATGAGGGGGACAATGTCAGCTCAGAACACAGATTGGTGATCTGGAAGCACTATAATGGCAGTATCTTGCTTAGATTTGCTTTCCTCAAAGCTGGAGTGGAAGAGAGAGCAGGGAGCTAAGGTCTTGCCATGTTGGCAGTCGCTGTTGATGGTTGAAAGAAAAGGAAAGGATTGAACTCTGGAGAAAGAAGAGGGAAGACGACTGCTCAGTTCTAGAGAGGAAGGGACAGCCACGTTAGTATCCTGCCCGTACACCTCAATGGCTTATAGTAGCTCTGATTATTGTTAACAGTATAGGCCCTGAATCTGTCTTCTGTTCTGTGGGGTTTTTCCTCCTTCAGAATACCAGATCACATTCAGCTCTCAAGATCTTACTCTTCAGGTGTGCTGGGCGTAGATCTAAGGGGTTGACTAGAGCTCTTCGGGCAACGATTCCACTCATTAGGAGACTATGTCGAAATATTTGAAACAGCAGAAGTGTTGTAAACATTTCTGAATGAAGTCGTTTGCAAGAAGAGATTTTGAGGAAGGGGCAAGTGGCTTGTGGGAAGAACCAGGGAACTTTCACAGGAGTGTGAAAGACTTGTTTAATAAAGGTTTAAGCATGCTTGAACTGTGGCTCCCTGCAGGCCAGTCAGCAGCTGTACAAAGAGCTTATAGGATGGTAGTAAACTTCCCCACCTTCCACATGAAGGGCCTTGGTCTGCTTTCTCTAATATAAACAGATAGAATAAAAGCAACTGGTCTCATTAAGACAGTCCTCTCCTATGCATTACTCACCTTAGTCTGAGGATTAGTAAAAAACAAACCACATAAAATAGTTCTTAATGATGTAACATAAGGTGCCATGGAAAGGCATTGAGGTAGATACTGGTAAGGGAGGTTTATGAAGAGGAGAGGAGAGGAGAGGAGAGGGGAAGGGAAGGGAAGGGAAGGGAAGGGAAGGGAAGGGAAGGGAAGGGAAGGGAAGGGAAGGGAAGGGAAGGGAAGGGAAGGGAAGGGAAGGGAAGGGAAGGGAAGGGAAGGGAAGGGAAGGGAAGGGAAGGGAAGGGAAGGGAAGGGAAGGGAAGGGGAGAAGAGAAGAGAAGAGAAGAGAAGAGAAGAGAAGAGAAGAGAAGAGAAGAGAAGAGAAGAGAAGAGAAGAGAAGAGAAGAGAAGAGAAGAGAAGAGAAGAGAAGAGAAGAGAAGAGAAGAGAAGAGAAGAGAAGAGAAGAGAAGAGAAGAGAAGAGAAGAGAAGAGAAGAGAAGAGAAGAGAAGAGAAGAGAAGAGAAGAGAAGAGAAGAGAAGAGAAGAGAAGAGAAGAGAAGAGAAGAGAAGAGAAGAGAAGAGAAGAGAAGAGAAGAGAAGAGAAGAGAAGAGAAGAGAAGAGAAGAGAAGAGAAGAGAAGAGAAGAGAAGAGAAGAGAAGAGAAGAGAAGAGAAGAGAAGAGAAGAGAAGAGAAGAGAAGAGAAGAGAAAAGAGAAGAGAAGAGAAGAGAAGAGAAGAGACGAGACGATGCATCATTTCTGCAGCTATTGCACAGGACTAGAGGGCTTTTAGCATCGTAAAGGTCTGATCCCATATTTAAAAGTGTAAAGCTACACACTGTTCTGAAAAACATGGAGTAAGACAGTCTCTGCCATAAAAAAGGCTCCAAAAGACAAGTTGACGCCGACAGCAGATGTCGGAAGCATTTCTAAATGAAGTTGTTTGCAAGAAGATATTTGGAGGAAGGAGCAAATGACTGGTAGAAAAGAACGAGGGAACTGTTTTAAACATAACAACGTGAAAGTCTTTAGCCATCCTTTTGTCTAAAATAAAATTCATGGGTCACTGGGCTTGCTCCCATTCCTCAGGTGTATTCAAATAGCTGTGAGCCTTGACGCTGCTGAAGGGAGTTGACTTAACAGTGAAGAATAGCCAGAGAGCTCCCTCCCAGCCACATCTCTTTGTTCTGTGACTCAGTCCTCATGTCATAGCACAGGAAAGGAAAGAGCATGACCTATCTCCAGCTTTATATTCCATTGCAGGTCTGTCTATGAAGTGGTATTCCCTAAGGTTGCTGCCTCTTTTGTATATCCAGAATGCTGTAACGCAGCTAAGAAAGTGTAGAGAATGTGTCTCAAAGATCAAGAAGTGACAAAACCCCTAAACTGTAGCCTAATTCTCACATTATTCCAGTGCCTTCCCTGACCTGGGAACTTACCCTGTCTGCACCAGAAGAATACGGGTGCAGCATTTTAGAACTGCATTTCCTGTTTTGGTGAAGGAGCTCCAGATCTCCCCAAAGCCACAAGCATTTCATGGGTAGAAGGAAGAAAAGAGAGGCTGGTGATTTCTTCAGAATAAATAACAACTGGCTGTCCTTGAATTACCATAGAAATCAGTCGTAAGCCAGGAGACAGCCAAAGTGCCTTAGCCATGAGCATGGTTACACCCTTTGTCAACACTAACGATGGAGAGTTAATGGAGACTGAGCTATGCTGGAGGCTGTTGAAAACCTGATTTGATGGCCAGTCGTTTGGGTGACATGCAGATGGCCTGCAGCTCAGAGTTTATGGATTAGTGTTCATGGCAAATAATGTCAAAATCCTGACACATTCACAAATTTTGGCACCATTAGGTATATTGCCATCAGCTCGTTGGAGTGCTGATGGTACAAGTAATACAGAGTGTGTAATAACCCTGTGCTCCAAGTCTGAGATTGGGACAGTCTTTCAGATCATAAGAGACATTGGCCAGGGAGGGAGGGGGAAGAGCTTAGGGAGGAATGATTATTCTTCTTTCACTGAAGAAAGATGAAAATAAGCTCTTCAGCTGAATAGCAGCACTCTCCAGGAAGGGCTGGGCATAGCAAGAACTTCTGTTAGCAGTGGTAGTGCTAAAATACAGTGAGCGTACACACAGCAGAGGGCAATCACATCTTCATTGTTGTAAAGATTCAACATCCCACCCAGAAAAACTTGTCTGGACAGTGGTGGAGCATTGAAATGAGGCCTCAATGTTAGCTGATATTGAGAAGTCAATGGGGGGAGCTCAAGACCCACCAGGAATAATTTTTCTTCAAGATCTTGAATAAATAGTGAGAAGCGGTTGTGCTCCTTTTTAAAGGGCGTCAGAAACAAGGCAGTTAAAAAGAAATAATCAAAGTGGAAGAGTTTGGACCTGCGTCTGTTAATGATGTACACATGTATTTTTTCCGTGCAAAACTCATGCTTGTGAAGTTGTAAAAGACAGAGTGGGTGCTTTAAGTTCACTTTCCTGGTTTTGCAAACCATCTGCTAGTTTGTGCCTGCAAATAAGAGATGGCTGTATATCTGCTTTTCTGCATACGTGATGTTGGTGGTCCTCTGTTTCAAAATTTGTCCCTGGGAGTCTGCTGAATGTGTCTCATCTAATCTTACCCATCACGCTTTCAGTCTAAAGTGTATGGTTAGCATCCCTTGAACAATGTTTAATTTTGATTAATATCATTATTATAAAGTGCTAAGGTGAGCGTGAGGTTTTCTGAATGCATCATAATTAGATTGCCAGCACTTAGGCTCGGGGAACGTCTCCTCCCATGGGTGTAGGGCACAAGGCTTGTTGATGATGTTATATGTATTTTACAATAAACAGTAGTATAAAGAGTGCCAGGTCTTCTTCCTCAGGTGGCTGCAGTGAGAGGGAAAACAATGAGGCTGTCAGGCCCCAAGAATTCGTGCAGACCAGGGTCTCCCTTTGCCCAGGTGAAGCTTTAACGAAGTCAGAGACTCAGGCTGGATCTAAACCTGCAGAATAATGGCCTCCACAGTTCAACTGTGTTAAGTGCTGCAAGCCAGAAGCTTTTCTAGAGCTGACAGAAAGTGTTGGTGCTCAGCTGCTTTACAGGATGAGCTCTTTATTTGTCTGCTTTAACGAACGGCATGGTGTCCATCTCCCGTGCACCAAAGTCACCTTTCCATGCTATGTTTCTTATGAGGGCTTTTTAAAAGAAAAAGGAAAAGAAAATAAATGCAGAAATAAAGGATAAAAAAGTCTTTAATCTTTTAGAAATATGGGAACTTGGCTGTATTTCTAAGCAAAACCAGTTTCTTTAAGTAGTCATATGCTGCACATTTCCCAGCAGAGTATTTTAATGAAGGTTGGTTTTTTTCAAATTCTAGTCAGCTTTAGGAAGACAACCCTTTTGCACTTGTAATGCAGGGGTCTTGGCCTGGGGTCTACTCCCCTTTGCATTCCTTACTTCCAGTGAAATTCTTAGTGTCTTGATCTGTCCACTGTGACTGTGCTGTTCTCCACTTGAGAGAGAGACGGTCAGAAGCATCGCAGGTTAACACTTCAGAACAGGGAATATTCAAATGTTTCCTACAGTTTCTTTAGCTAGACCAATTTATTTTATCCTGCAGCTGCACAGGAATGCTCAGCAGGGAGGTCAGATAATAAATTCAAAAGCACAGATTTCTACATTGCCTTTTGTCATAGATTTATTATCAAGTGTGTCTCTTAAAGTCTATTTACATGGTTTTTCCTTTAGGTAATTAAATACTGTGCTGAACAGAGCAGGGATTCTCCCAGCTTTTCACCCTCGGGGTAGCTGCATCAGAGAGAGATCTTTCTGTGCATCCAGATTCCAAGCCAGTTTGTAGTTGCCCTCTCAGTTTTTTCTTCCATTCTGCGGACAAGCAGGCTGGACATCTTTGAATCCTTGGAGTTGAGAGCTCTGCCCTTTGTGTCTTATGGTTCACACATACTGTGTTCTCTGCTGATCAGAATAGTATTTCTAACTGCATATGTCAAAAGAAGCCATACTTTTAGGATTTTCACTGCTTCAGTGGAGTGAGTTGATTCTTAATAGTGGCTGATGCTGATGAGGATAAGCTGTTGGCTGAATCTCTGGATCCATTCAAAGTTTCGCATCTGCTAAGTAGGGTGGTTCCTTCAGTAGAAACAGGCCCGCCCAAGAGGCTCATAATATTTCCTGCTCCTGGGTGGTGATCTCAAGGAGCGATCTTTCTTGTGGTTATTTGGTGCTTCCAGGCCTGGCTGGGACCCAGGAAGATGCAGGAAGCACAAGAGAAGGTATTGTGGAAAGAAGACATAACAGACCTGCGTTTTCTAAAGGTTTAGAGATGGATGAAGCTCAAATTTCAGGGGCGGAACAAATAAACCCATATTTGTGCTGGTATAGATTTCATGGCCTTGCTAGATAACAGCATAACCCAGACACAAACCCAGACTATTGTCAAATCTTGACATTTCAAGACATGTCTCTCAATTTTTATGTTTGCTTAAAATAGTTATGGGGCGAGAAACTCTACCTTCTTTTTCAGCTTCTGTTGCAAACAATGGCTTGGACACATGGGTATGACAATCTCAAATATCAAGCCAACTGTGCAAAGAACTAAACATTTCTTAATGGCACAATTTTAGAGCCAGTCGGATGATTTTTGTACACTTTGGTGGCAAGACTCAACAGCTGGCTCTTTAGAAATTGTCATCTGATTGACTCTTGATTCACTTTGCAGGTGGTCCCTATTTTTCTAGCAGCTTAACCCAGAAACCAGAATGAAACACTCCCAAACACTGGTGTTTGATCGGGTCTGAATGTAGTCTTTTGGAGTATCTGAAATGTTTTTGTTCTGCAGCCACAGCACCAGCAGGGTGCTGCTTTAAAATCCTAATGCCTGTGCACTCCCTGGAGTCCCTGTGTTCAGAGGTACCTTACATTGCCAAGATAATATTCACAGTATGTCTAATTAATTTTAATTTATTGACTTTATCATTGGTGAATCTGTGAAGGAAAGTACTGTTCAGTGAAGGCCTAAAATCCAAATCAAAGCAAATGCATTTATTGATTTTAATTAACTGAGCCCAAAGTGATAGTAGCTCAAAGTAAGAATTGCTGAAGTGCTGTTGTTGGCCTTGAAGTTTCCCAAGGCTGCCTTGTGTTTGTCCTGCTCTTCTGCAGTAATCCACAAAGATCCCTGTCCCCTGGAATGCCAACACCTAGCACTGCAGTCAAAATGAAGAGTAGGATGACAGAAATTACTTCTTCCCAGCCTGTCGTTCTCTCCTGAGGTAGTGCTGCTTGCAGCCAGCTCCATTTGATGGAGATTACATGGCATCTGTGTAGATGTACATCTCTGCAGATAGCATGGTCTTTGGTATTGCCAATCTTGCATGTCCTTGGTTTTGTTCATGTAGTTCTTGTAAGCGTTTTGTCACAGCAGGATGTGGTGGATGGGGGCGAGGATGGTGGGAGGGACAAAGCAATGAGGCTATAGCAGCTAGTTATTTAACTTAAATAATTGGGTTTGGAGCTCTGCTTGGAGAGGAGGGACAGCCGGGCTAAGGCATGGAGCTGCTAGCACTTCTGCACTCCCTACTTGATTTTTCAATTGCTTTTGCTTTCCCTCATATGGAATCCATTTTGTTGTTTTGACTTCTCTCCAGCTAAAGTGTCTTATGTAGTACCTTGGATGTTACCGAGTCATTGATAAGTACTAACAAACCATCTGCTTATCTCAATTTGAGCCAGAGGATAGGCTGCAAAGCACGGCAGGGTTGTTTTTTTTTTTTTCTTCTTCTTTTAATATGTCAGAGAAAAATGCAGCAGAGGGCACTGTGTTGTTAGGTTTCAGGGGAACATTTACTGAATTGCACTGGGTGACTGGGAGTAGCTCCTTCTGAACGCTTGTACAACTAAATAACAGAATATTAAAAGCACTTCCTCTGAACATGAGGGTTTTAGGGTTTAGAAAGCAGTCTTTTATGCTGTAAGGACTTGGCTGTTTTAATTTTTAGAGTACCTGGGAAGTGCTAACATCAGGATCTTTTCCTATTATGTATGGGATCTGAAAGACAGCCTTATTAAAGGAGCAGCATAGAACACAGATGACATTGAGTAGGCAGGCTACCTATAATAATGTCATGTTTTGTCATTTATAATAGATACTTCTTCCAAACCTTTGGGATTCCCACAGCACTTGGCAAATTAAATATTTGAATGTTGTTAAAGGGAAGCTTGTTCAAGGAGACTGGGCAGCTGTGAACTGGGACATGGATGCCATTGCTGGAAGAGGTGGAGTGCTGAAATTTCGTTTGAGGAGAGTCCCCATTCACACAAAGCATGTCATGGGACATTTTTACGTGTCTCTTCAATAAACATGTCCTTGTTTAAGGCATGATTGGAGAGAGTTGGATACGGTAAATAACACGCAGTGTTTTCACAGCACTGAGCTCTGCTGCACGGCTCATCGCACAGCAAGCTGTGTGCAACCCCCTTTACCTTCGACTGATGGCTGAAGGTGAATCTGACGCATCTGGAAATGGAGTCCATGGTTTTAAGAGGCCCTGTTTGTTCAGACTGGAGGCTGGCAGTGCAAAGCCATCTCGCCATGCCAGCCTTTGCTGTTAAGGTAACGTTGAAGATAATGTTAAGATAATTAATTCTAGATGCTTCAGGTCAGTGGTGAAGATTTCTCTGGCGGATAGGGACTCTGCTGGGGTAAATACTGTACTTCCCTGAGCTTCCTCTGGAGCAGGGTTTTAGTCTCATAGACTACACACACACAGTGAAGCATAAACCCACAAAAGAGGCTCACGAGGTCTTGTACTTGGATTGTTCTTGTACTTGAGGTTAAGCGTGTGCTTAGATACACGATAATAGGTTATATTTTATTTAATTGACCCAGGGAGGAGGATGGACTTCTCTGACACCGTCCTGTCAAGGGACTGCCAACATGGCAGGACGTGCTAAGGCTGAGGAGCAGGTAGAGCCCAGGAGAATGCAGCTTGATCTCATGGGAGCAAGGAGTTCAGTCTGTCCTGTTTTGGGTCAAAACCAGGATGTCCCATTTCAATGTAAGTTCATGACCTTTCCTATAGGTTATCAAGGGAAATGGGAAGAGGAGAAGCAGCTATAAAAATGAACAGCATTAAAATCTCCAAAAATTAGAAGAGGAATAAAAGAAACGAGTGGAAAGCCTTTCCATCTCCCCATCACATAAATGATGTTCTTATCCTAGTAATGGTGACAGGAGGTGGTCAGATGGCATTATTTAGCTGAATGGCCTGCGTCTCCATGTGTGCTCAGATAAAGTTCAAAATGACCTTTAAAAAAATCCATTTTTAAAGATTCTTTTTACTTCAGAAAGGTCCGACTTTAGTAGCTTAAATTTAATTTTGTTCTTGAGGGAACTGGCTGTGGGGAGGAAAGGCAGCGCTAGAGATGCTCACAGTAAACTAATAGCAGGTAAAATGTCATTTAAAAAAAGTGAGTGGAAAGCATGTGTCATCGCAAAGAGGAAATTAATGAATTCTCTTCCCCTAATTCCTTTTCTCAGGTTTGATTTCTGATGTCTTTTCTTCTGACTGCCACTGCCTCTGCTTATGTTAACACAAACTTATTAGCTGGCTCATTGGTTAGACTGAACCCAAGGTCACAAGAACAGGGACGCCGTAGCGGTCAGCTGCACACACTTACAGGCATAGTCATGGGAACACAAGCATCTCCAGCTCACAGAACAATCCCCATTGCTCCTCGGTAAGCACAGACTGGGGGATTTTTCCTGTAAATCTCCAGCAACAGAAGGCTAAATTGACTGCAAGCACTTCACAGCTGTACCCCGTAAGGAACAACAGTGACATACAAGCACCAGCAGACATGGTGTACAAGGCCAGGGACTTCATCACTTCTTAAGAAGCAGTAATTGCTCTCCTTAGTTCCCATGCTAAGGAAATGGGTCTTCAGGTTAATAGTGATGCAAGGTGAAGGAGACATTGCAGGGAAACCTTTGCTGGGACTGACTGGATGAGGCATTCTGGCACTGGCCTGTTGCACAGGAGTAGAGCCACCTGTTTGACCCCAAGTTGGTCTTTGCTTTCATGGAAATTTGATTTTGAGCTCCTTTCAGTGTTTGTTGCTCTTATGTAGAACTCAGATAATAGTTGTGCCAATTCGCCCCAGTAAGAATTATAAAATGGATCATTGTGGCAGCTGGTAAGCAACCAAAGGAGTGGACAAATGTCTGTTGCAACCAACAGAAGAAAAAGGCCATCTAAGTTATTGGGGTGAGCAAAAAAATCCCCTGGAGTGATCATTACTGTCCATAGAAAAACATCCTCTCTTCATCTCATGCTTCCTATTGCTGCTTGGAGGATCGTGGCTGGATGCTGGGGACAGCCTAACACCTTCATTCTCTGAATTTGGGATTTCTCATAAAATGTATCCACTGGATGGTATCACGCCAAGCCTCCTTTCCGCACAACACATGGACCTCCTGGTCTGAGCATTTCTAATGTCAACCAAAGACTGGTTGCTGAGCCTCACAGGACACTTCTATTTTCTTGCACTTGAAGTATCCAGCTGCCTGGTGAAGTGAAGCTGGAATTAGCTGTGCTGGCAGCTTTGGTTTGGCTTGTCCTTTGGTTAAGCTGCTGACAAGCTAATTCACACCACTTTGTTTTCCCTGGAGATCCTCTCCTGGGCTTGTTGGGAAGAATAAAAGAAATCGGGCTGGGGATGGACAGCCAAGACCACCCATGTGTAAGAACAAAGCGGACAGGCCAATATGCGAGGATCGTGCAGGTTTGGCTGGGTCTTCTGCTGCCCTGGGATGGAGGCATAAGCAGCTCACTGTGGACTGGTGGCTACATGGTGCTTTGGATGAATTTTTCCCACATAGCCCACTCTCTCTCTGGATCTCACTGCAGGATGATGCCTGATGGCTTGGCTCTATTGGCAAGGTAGCAGCCTGGCCCCTTCTCTCAAGCCCTGGTGTGTCTCAGAGATAATGTCCAACAGGAGATCCAATTAGAAGCTTGACTGGCTAACCAGAAACAGCAACTGGAGGCTGAAGTTAGTGTGCCTGCTGTTGATAAAATAGAAAACTCTACCTGCAAATCCATCTAAAGACCGCTATTAGAAATTATTGTATCTTCCTTCTTTATTGCTAAGGAATAGCCTATCTGCTTCTAGGCCTCTGATGCAATGACTCATTCACAGGAGTCCTGTAACTCTTCATTTTTTCTCTTCCTGCCACCAAACACAGTAGATCTCCCTCTAACAGCAGTTTGTGTTGGAGCTTATTCTCTGCTGAGCCATTATTATGGCAAACAAGGAATTCAAATATAATCCCATCGGCGTCTCTCTGCAGGAAGAACTTGGACCTCAACGTACTGCCTTCCTGGGAACATCTGCAAGCTCAACTTTTTTTTGTATTATGTAGCTGAGAGGCTGGGCTGTCTGAATGACCCCAGGCAGATAGTCAAAGATGACTTTAAAGGCTGGATAATGTGTTTCACAACTGTATAATCCTGCAGTAGCCTGGGGGTTTAGAGTTGTTTTGTACTGTTTTTGATGTAGGGCTTATTTTAGGTTTTATGAAGACGTTGCTTTCTTAACTAACACTGCAGTAGCTTACGAGCTGTTCTGCAGAGGATGCATTTGCTTTAAGCTCTCTGCATACAAACCAGTACTTTTGGGGGGGCTATGTTCAGACGTGCACATGGGTGGAGACATGCTGGCCTATGGACGTAAATGCACCCCTGCACATACATGCAGTTACTATACTGAAACTGCCACACGAAGAAAGATCTGTACCTTCTAATGTCAGATTTATGTATATGCACAAACATGTGCTCATACATGCAGACAGAGAACTGCCTTGTCCTCAGACACATGCACAGAGGCATGTGTCTATACAGAGACGTGCAGAAACAAAGTCATAAATGCACTTCAATTACAAAAAGAGGCATCTTTTTATAATATTTGTTCATGTAATGGTTGTGCACATATTATTGCCTGCATCCTGAGTCTACTCAAACCCCTCTCAAGTGACAGTTTCACCTTAGCCTCAGAATACATGAACTAGTGATGAAATCTAGAGAAAAAACGTGAGGCCATAACATAAGAGAACATTGTAGGAGTCCATTTTGAGCTATTTTCCTCTCACTTTTCCCCCAAACCCTTCTAGTCTAGTCATAAAAGGTGCCCCTCCTGTTTTTCTCCTCCAACATTTTTCCTTATAAACTTTAATAAGTAATCAGGTGTGATCAATGCCAGCTACTACTCTCCTGTTCCTCCGCTTGCTGTTCTAGTGCAGAGCGATTCTGTAAAAACGACCTCCTGGGGATCCTACATTGATTTATTCTCAGCTGATCTGAAACTTCAGCCATTTTCCTCCTCGCATTGTCCCTGGCAGAGCCTATTCTGGAAACAGAAGGATGCTGCGAAGGCAACTGCTGGTGTGTGATCTGGATTTGAAGCCTGAGACAGCCTCTCTGGTGACATGGGTGCAGCAGGGCAGACTCGGCTCAGGTGCAGGCAGGGAACAGAGAGCGGGACTCAAAGGGGGCACTTAAATGTTCTCTTTTTTGCATCTATTTGCAAGCCATGAGTAAAAAGGCACCATATGTTTTCCTGCCGTCAGAGCTCACAAGGGAAGTGGTGTGAAATAAGGAGTGAGTTAGGAAGGCAAAGCTCTCTTCACCCATCCTCAGTAAGCACAGGAGTTTCACCAGTGCAATATGAGAGACAGAGCACAAAGGTGGCTGTACGAGGTCGTATCAAATAACCGCCTAACCCGGGTCTCTGGTATTGGCCAGTAATGGGGGGGTCTGGAAAGAGAGAATAAGGAAGAGGTCAGATGTATAGCGTGGCCCTCTTCTGCTGTTTCTCCCCAGCAGCTGACAGGTTGCAGTTCAAGGGACAGTCTTGGAGCTAGCATATGTGCTAATGGAGGAATTTTGCAAACGAGCTGGGTTTGCTGCCCCGGTGTGAAGCTAGAACAAAACAAAGAGATCTCAGGAAAGTGGCACACGGCAGCCCTATGGAGACCAAAACAGGAGTTCAGACTACGATCCTCCCTGTGCTGCAACCACAGATGCAAATAGTATGCGGTAAAGTATGTCAGTCTCTCAAACAGGAAGCTCAGGAGAAATTAGCCCAGCTGCACCATCCTTGCTCTTTTCCCCATTTAGAGAAATGAAACTCGGACTGTAGACCTATGCTCATGGTGCCAGTGTTGACTCTCTCTTCTTTCTAGCTGAGACAGATGAAAGAAAGGAGGGTTTGGATGCGATGAAAAAGCACCAGAACTCTGGCAACTCTGACAACAGTGAAAGCTCTCCCCTTGCCAAATCGAAGGGGTTTGGGTTAAAGCCTTGACATCAGGGCTCTATAAGATACATAGGATAATGAGATATGTAAGGTTAACAGAAGGTTAAAGCCCCAAATATCAGAATGCCTGTGTTTTCAGCACATCTGTGTTTTCAATTTGGATTAAGTGCTATGGCACCCTTTGATACAGGAGTCACCTTGCAGCCCGCCTGTAGCTGTAACCAACAGAGGCTTCTTCTCTCTTCCCTTTTGTACACAGCCCATTGCATCACTGGAGTATGATGAGGATAGGGAAACCCTCTGACCCCAGTGTGCAGCCTCCCTGCATCTGGGAGAATAAAATCTGCTTCTCCCCTCAAGCAATTATAAGCGATAGCTATTTTGCTATTCAAGGATCGTGATTTCAACACTCGAGGGGTTAATGCACCAGGGAGGCAGCTGATGCTTTCATGCCGGTATGCTGTATCAAACAGCACAGTTTCCAGGAAGATGAATATCCGTAACCAAGTAGCACAGCAGAGCCGAAAGCCTGTTCAAAAGAACTCTTTTTGATGATCTGGTTTTATTACTTTCAATGAACTGGAGTCTCCAAGGTACCAGTGAATAAGGGATGCTGTAAAGCGGCATCTTGTATACATGTTTCAAGCTACGTCTGCTGGTGCTAAAAAGGATGAAAGAAAAACTGCTTAGCAATGACCCTAGGGCCTAAATCCAGCTCAAGCTTCCATGGGGCATTTGCTGAGACAAAAAGAAGATCTTAACCATTTGCTCTGGGATGTGACAACTGGGATGCATCCTACATCATTCATTTTCCCCACTGGGAAAGCTAATCCATTTCCAGGACAGAGCATGTGGCATGTGTTATATGTTTCATAAAAGCTCTTTGCCAACTGGAAAAAAAAAAAAAAGAAATGTCAAATCAGGAACAGGTAGATATGAATTATGGGGCTCTGTGCTATCTGGAGAATCTAGGTGATTTAGTAATATGCTATGTGAGACACTACACTGGTCAGAAACCCTCTACAGAAATATAGTGCTTAAATTCACCGTTCTTGCTTTGTCTCTCCACTCAGATATGTGGATTTGAGTATAAAACACAGCTTGACCATGAGTACATGGACCCACCTGGGAATGTGGTTCAACGTGACCCCCACTGGACATGTGAAGGGAGGCAAAAAAGAGTGAAACCTGATCAAAATCAGCAGAAGGAGCACCCAGTCATGGTTTCTTCTTTAGGCACCATCTAGCCATTTCTGTAACAGCACTAAGGAGAAATTTTGTAGCTGTAGCCTGGAGCTCAACTTCTAAATGGACAGGGGCTGAACTGTACAGAAGCCCAGACTGTTTGAAAGTCCTCTTATCATTAAAGGACGTCAGCTAGTGCCCTTTCATCCTAAGCTCTGCATATACCATTATAACAATATTAGCCTGTGCATTGCCTCTCAGTGCTTTTGCTTTGGAATTCAAATCATGTGTATGTTTTATAAAAGGCTCTCTAGTGTGAGCCTCAGAAATACATATGCACTCTCCACTGTGTGGGTTTTCTCTTTCCTGCCTAGTGCACAAAATACTCATTGTAACATGATAAATGAATGGGACTGTGTAACCCTCTTTATAGTTTACAGTTTTTATAGTGCTTTGCCACCATATGTTATAAATTCATGAAGCAGTTGTAGTGTGTAACAGGTTTTCTGTTTGTTTATTTAGTTATTTGCTAATTCTTACAGCTGTATATACATATATGGAAGTGTGTGTAAACATGTATAGATATTTGTCTGGTGGACTGAAGCCTAGGAGAAAAGATCAGCTGCATCTGGAGAGCACTTGAGGGGCAGAAAACAAGAAGGATGAAAATATTGCCTTGATATCTGGTGAGAAGTGAGGAGATTGACTAGAAAGTCACTTCACAGGGAAAAATCACATTTCATGGTCTGCAACATTTTGGGGCAATTTCTGCTAAAATCAACTATATTGTACAGTCAAGGAAATACAGAATGTAAAATTGCATTGTGAAAAGCCTGGGCAATCTTCGTGTGATCCTGTAGCTTGCAGACAGGGAACAGAAGTTGTGGGCCAAGGAATGAGGAAAAACATAGCTTTTAATAAACTTCTGGGATTTCTGATAAGCATTGTCACGGGATCCTATATGCTGCTCCTCCCAAGGGTGGATGTTGTGGGGAAGCAGCTAAAAGGAGTGGCTGATGGGTAGAGCACCTGCATTCCCAGGTACAGATGTGAAGACATCTTCTGCTTCAACCTGCAATGCAATAGGCTACCCTAAAACACCTGTATAAACTTCTGTGTGGTGCAATTACAGGAGGAGCAAACCTAGTTGGCCCTTTGGCAGGGGGGTATGCTGGGAAGGGGTTATTTGTGATCTGGGCTTTCTTCTTGCCTATTATTCTGTTCCTCTTCCTTCTCTCTTGTGACCTCTCTGCAAGTACTGTTTGGTTAGGCCTATCTGTTTGATTCATCAATTGTGAATAGGGAATTATATTCACCGAGTACCCAGACAGGTTGATTTAATTTCCCCATGTTTCCTGGTGGGAAATCAAGCTGGTATTTTAGTGGAAATCCCCAGACATTAAGCCTACTTGCAGTCAAGGCCTGACAGAAGGAATACATATAACTGCCTATATGTCTATATCTGTGTAAGCATGCGTTTTTTTCATATATACAAACACAGCTACCTGCATAGGTGTATATATATGTGATCATGTGTATTTATTCTGTGCCTGGCCAGTTTCAGAATCTTTCTTAGCAATTCCACTAGTATTCCCTTGTGTCTCACTGTTTAACAGAGTTGGACAGGACGTGTTTACACTTTATTTAAGAAACACTGTAAAAACAAGAGGATCTTAATCATCACTAACCATGGTAGCTGCAAATTAAATATCTGAGCTCTTGGAAGCTCATTCATCATAAATATCCTACGTGTCTCTAAGAGGGGGACTTAACAAATCATTGCTAGTTCTACCTGAGGGAGATAATTAGGAGGACATATAGCATAAGTAAACAGGAATAACATCTATAATGATGGATCTGGTGCTTCTAATAAGAACAGTTCCTAGTATTTGTATGTCTTATTTTACCTATATCATATATATTTCCCATTTAGAAAACAATGTTAAGACAGGACCCACTCTTTAAAGGCATAAGTCGAACTGAGGAGGGCAGGAGGGAATCGGGGAGAATATACAGGAAGGGGTTAAACAGGATGGAGGATAGAGGCTGTCATAAAATAACAACAATAATTCACAATATCCTTTCTCTGGCCACACCAGATCAACCATGGGACCCTTTTGTCTGGTAGCAATTACAACATAGCTGATGATTCAGAGAAAGAAGACTAGCTTAATTAGTAGTTTCATTAAGCCAATTTTCTAATAGCTCAGACTGAAGGAAAATTCTTTCTTTGCTCTCCTAGAAGGGTAAATTATGATAAGTATTTTCCCATCAGGCTGTTTTATTTACCTACTGATGTTATGTTTGTGTGTATATTCTGGAAGAAAGCTAAACCTAAACTCTGGATCCAATACTACTGAATTTTGGCAGACGGAAGATTTATACCCTGCCTTGGAGTGCAAACTTGGCTTCACCGTTGTACTGACAGGCTGAAGAGACCTCTCCATAGGTCTAATAAGAACCATACTTCATCTGAAGAGTACGATTTCCAGCCCTTGATTTTACCTCAGATATGCCAGGTACTCAGCCCCTCCTGGAAGTCAGACCGCTTCATTAGGGTCCTAAGCAAGACTTTAGAGGGCTTGCTCCAGCCTTCTGCTTTTGAAATGAAGAAATGCAGATTTTCTTATTTGCCTGCATAAGGATTTAATTGAAAAAAATGTTCACAGTAAGCTGCAGACATAAAAGCTGTGGATATTAGCTTCATCAAGACAATGCAAGCCAGTAACACCTTGTTCACTGCAGGTGCTCCTATAAGTGTGCATAAACTACGCTCAACGTACAGCTAAACTGCATCTCCAGAGAGGCTGAGGTTTACATGCTGTGCTGCAGTGTGGAGTTAGGAAATGGACAGCAACAGTTGGGAATTTTTAAAAAGAAACATGCAAGACTGCTTTAGCCATCTGGAGAAGCAACCTTTCTTCATATTATGCAAATGCTTTGCAAGTTTTTTGGGTTTTTTTTGGTAGGCAGTTGGGGAGGATATTGAGGAACTCTAGCTCATAAAGTTAACATAGCAACTCATCGGCTTGCACTTTACCCAAAATAAAAGCAAATGACTCGTTTGCTCTATAAAGGGTCACCGTCTCCCAGATATTTTTGTTCAGAGATGTTATCCATCAGCAGTTATACGGCACCTGGTCTGTACCAGGAGAAGCTGGAGTTGAGGTCCTGGGTGAGTGTGTGCATGTGAGTGCATGTGAGCAATGGAAGAGGGGAGAGAGGAAGGAACTTGCTCTTAAAGAAGCTTAGAGAAAAAGGAGATGATAAAAAATAAATCGACTGTCTCATTCCTTTCTCTATGAATCGATTGAGAAAGATTAAACAATTTATTGAATCATTGCCAATCCAATGAAGCATTTACCAGCACAGCCCAAAGAGATCCTTAGAATAACAATGGAGATTCCTCAGCTCTGATAGGATTTGAAAGGTTCAGGGCTATTCTGAAAAGTGGTCTTGAAGGCAAGATCTGAGTTGTGCTTTTGCCTGAGGAGTGGTGACAGGCGCACCTTGTCCTTCTTCACTAGTAAAATGAGTGTTTGCAGTGCTGCAGGATTTCACAGCTGTCTTCTGCTTGGGATATAATCTCACGGTGAGACCCAGGGGGACACAGTTGTTCTGTAATCAGTGAGATAAGCATTTGGTTATATGATGTTGGTGTGTTGCAGAGGCTGGTCTGGAACTAGCCCCACTGCTGGTTGTGCTGGGTGTCTGAGCTGTGCTAAGGAATTTAGCTGGGCAGAGCCTCTTTGCACAGGTATCTCTAGTCTTATTTACACCCAGGCTTCATGGGCCATCTCATCACCTTGCTTGGCTTTGTCTCCATTTATTCACTGAATGAAGGCAGGACTTAGCCCTCACTCATCTACTCCAAAGACATTCACATCCTCTGCCTCTAGACAGCCCTTCTTCTAAAGACAACACCTGGCAGTGCTCCTCTTCTTTTCTTTGTTCCTCATTTTACTTCAGCCAGATCAGGATTTCAAGGTAACATCTTGGAAGCAAGAACAAAATAGAAATGGACATGACTTGTGATATTTGCAGATCTTAGATCTAGATGTACCAATTGTAATTAATCTACCTAAGGTCCTGTTTGAGCCAGAGAATTTCACTCAGTAATTCCTGAAGAATTCCTTTGATTGCTTTGATGTTATTTGACTTCCCCTTTGGCAAGTCATGGTCTCCTGTAAGGTTCAATCTCACAATTACCTGAACTCCCACTGTTAAGTACGAAATAGTCCTAACTCCCATGGAGTCTGTTGAAATCAGCTCTGGGCAAGATCAAGCCATGAGTTTGTTCTCCCTCCTCCCCTCCTCCTCCCCTGCACATCCAGTTCTGTTGTTGTGAAGTCCTGCCTTTAAGAGTCACTGTGTAACACATTTGTACTGCTGTCTACCCCCCTCCAACACCTCCGAGGTGAGCCTGTGTTCAAATGGCAGAACCTGTATCGTAAAATGTCATATGCCAAGGATACTGAATCAGATGAAATGAAGCTGACATTAGTAGTACATGCAAATTCAGCCACAGACCCACATCCCAAACTGCCATGTAAATCCACACTCTGACATCTGCAGGCACATGCTCTTGTTTCAGGATCTTAAATACATCAGAGAAGATGGCTGCTAGACATTGACTTCTGGATCTGATTTACAAGGAAAATTTGCACCGCAGTGGCATAACCTTTTCATTGCCTTTGCTCTGAGCAGAGAAATGGATTGTTTCAGACAACTCAGGACATGTTTCTAGGACTGCAAGTGATAAACTGAGACACAACTGGCCATCAGCAGAACCACAGTTTCTGCCTGTGCACCTGCTCTTAAACCCTCTCCAACAGCAAGAGAAAATGGTGTTGCTTCAGCTCTCAGGTTTGTGTAGTCAACAGAAAGAATCAGGTTGGGCTAGAAGAGTGATGTGGGACTTAAGAAATCTTGGCTTCCCATCAAGGCTGCTCAAGTGATTCAGTGTATGGCTATGGGCACTTGCAGCTCAATAATCGAACTGCTACAAAACGTGGACTTTGAGTCTGGTGGGGCATGGCCATGAGATAGGTTTATTGTGCTCTTCCCATCTGCTGCAGAGGGACATGGTCAGGGTCTGGCCACATCCATCCCTGTGGCTGTGTGTCCATGTGAAGGTTTCTCAAGGTTCCTGCCTCCTCCTTCTCTGTGCCAGGGTAGAGTAGCTCCTATCATAATAGAGATTAAGAAGGCAAACAGCCTCATGCTGTACCAGGCAGCATCAGTGGCAAGTGGGCTCAGCCCTTCTTTCTACCCCTGGGGAGATCTGTGCTATTTATCTCATTATGAATCTCTGTCTTAATATCTATCTGCAGCTTCTTGTTTCAAATGATTAGTGATCTGATGACTGGCATTAACAGTGATTAACAGAAACTCTGCAGAGGAAGAAGCACTGACTGTGTATACACTATCTGAACTGGGCCGGTCAGTAAGTAGACTCAAGAGAGTTTTATTCTGCATCACTCCCAGCCCTAGAAGAATGATGCTAAACTCTATCCCTGCTTTATGAAGCCTCTTATGGCACCCCACTGCTAGATTCAACAAACGATTTTGCATATATTTACTGTCTTCCTAGCCCATAAAAGCTGGCTTTCCTTTATTAACTACAGTTTACTGCCACTCTCAGCAGAAGCAAATAATAATGGAAATGAAACTGTACTCATTCTGAAGACCCCAGTATACTTCCAGATATTGTTCACGTTGGCAGTGTCTTGTCAAACTGTAATTGCATGTATTGTGATTACAAAATGGTTAATAAATAAGTGTCCTCCAGACGTTATCACTTCCTCCACCCTGTATTACCATTGCAATGCATGAATCCTTCGGAGGCTCCTATTGTTTCTATATCCCTGACTCCCATAAAACCTCCCGTAAAGTGCCAGGAAGTGCTGAGCACCCAACACCAGTCCTCCCCTCCCTGTAGGAGCTAAGAATACCTGGAGGAGGAGATGGGAACAGTTTGCAGGAGGCTGGCTATAGTAGAGGAGAAGGAGTAAGCATCAGAGCAGGCTTGTTATGCCAATGCCATGACCATCACCATGGTTATTCACCTTACTGTGTTCAACTTGGACTGAAGCAGGCTGGGCTGTAATTCACTTTCCTCATGTTAAAGTGCTCACACTAAAGTATTTTCAGGCTTTCCCTCTCCATAGATCCAAATATTAGTTCAGGTCATAAGAATGTGCTCAGCATCATGGGTAACTGACTGTAGAAGGAATGCCAGGAAGATGGTTTGCTTAATGCTTTGGTGGCCACTTGACCTCATACATACTCTTCCTATTATTTGAGGATGGTAAATCAGGGCTACAAACATTAGTGAGTGCACCTTTCCATAGTAGCCAAAATTATCTTGGAGGGCTAATAGTCAGGATGCAATCTGAAGACTTGCAAGTGGCATGTTTCCTCCAGCCTGCTGGAGAAGACCTCATGAAAAAGGGTCCTCATGAAAGATCATGGCTGGGAGGTAGAACAGAGCCAGCCTACCAAGAATCCCTTTACAAGATAAAGTGGCCTCACTGAGTTCTTCCATTACGGATCAGAGTAAGGACTAAATTCAGTCCCCTGTGCTGAATGAAACAACAATGTTCAGTGCCACTTAATATTGTTGTGATAGGTCATGGGAGGTGGCTTTCAGTGGGCTCATTGCCCCAAAGAACTACCAAGGAGTATTCTGTTTCTTTGAGCAGCCTTCTAAGCTTGATGAAGTATGCTGGTTGCTCTTTTGCCAAACAGCCTTGAGGGCACAAATATGGGTCGTGTCTGTCCCTTTGGTTGGAAGGGTCTGTGTGTTGCTCTGCTTGAAAGCACAGCACACAGTCGTTGGCAGCACTTTGAGTAAATCCAACTGCACTGTTTAGTAGTTTAATTATAATCTCTGTGCCTATGGCACCTTCTGTCCAAGAATCACAGAGCTCTTTACAGGCATTAATTCATTCTCAAAGGTAATCTGGTGAGGTAGCTAAAAGTCTTAGCCATTTTCTAAATGTGTGTAGGGAGAGGGGGATGGGAAAGGAAGTGAAGACGCAGGGGGATAAAAGGTACAAGTTTCATTTATGACTCCAAATGTACAGGTGTCATTTTATAGCTAAATTGCACACCTCAACCCAGTTGTAGGCTTGATAGGGATCCCCCACCTCACTATGCTTCACCATTGCAATTTTTTGGCCAAGTTGAGAACCCAGTTGTGTGGGCATTTTCACACATGCAACTGCATAACTGGAAAAATCGTGACCCAGACAGCCTGATACAGTTATCAAAAGCTGTTAGCAGAGCTGGGACCAGAATCTGTGTATCTCACCTCTTACCAGCCTGTCTTTGCACCTCTCCTTCCCATTCTGAGAGAAGGCTCCTGGAGGTGGTCCTGCCATGGTGTTGCAGGACTTGTCTTGGTGACAGTGGCTCCAATGTATGTTTGAAACTATTTTGGCACCTCAGAGGAGAAAATCAAAGCAGATCTTTGCACTGCATCTGCTGTACCATGGGTGTGGTCACTGTGGTGATGAGTTCTGACAGCATAATGTTATTAAAGTTCATTCCTGACAGACAATATAGATATGGGTGTAGGGGAAAAATCACATACTGTTAGCAGTGACAGGGTAACCTTTATCAGGGTAGTCCTATTAATTGCTGCAAAATTCCTACTCTAGTGAGGCTCATTGGGCTCGCAGTTGGCTCTACCTCCACTTGCTTTTGTTCCAGTTTCACTTTGACATTGTAATTAATTTGTTCTCCTTGCCTTCCCTTGAGGCCATTACCTCTGTCAGTCCACAAAGCATCTCACAGCAGTATTTCAGGAGCAGCTCATAGGCTAGACAAACCTATCTAGCTCTAGATTCCAAAATTTGGGCCTTTTTCCTCTCCTTCTGTGCTCTTGGCTTCAAGAAACAATGCTTTTTATGATTTAGTGTCTGATTTCTGTGCTGAGGATAGAATGATGCAATCACTACCATTTGTTTTTGTGGTAGCATCATTTGTACAAACACATCCCCGATGATTCATAGGCAATTGCAATTGGTAGGTACCAGGATGTATGCACTGAATGGGTTTTTAGTAATGTATTCACTAGAAATTAAGCTGAAACTTAGCAGCTCATTTTCCAGATGCCACCGATGCCACTGTCAGACAGGAACAACTTCCAGTGCCTGCTTGCCTGAGCCAGAATTGAACTGAAGATTTGCTAGTAAAAAGCTTTGGCTTACCTTTTCAGTCACCAGTAGTGATTTTTTGGCATTCAGCTTTACCAAAAGTGCTGAGAATCTACTCTCTCTAAATCAGGTCACCTCAACTTTTCTCAGGTTGGACACCCATATGTAGAGACACTGAAAACTACCAGCAGGTTGAGAAAATACTAGCTTTTGTTTCCTGCTATGAAACACTGAGGCTTACATACCTCCTACTTTTGTGTACACAGTGAAACTTACTGGTCTTAATGGAAAGCCTGTCATCCTAAGCACCATACAGGCATACAATGAGAAAAACAGTCTATGCCTTGAATAGCACACAACCCAGAGCAAACATACGCAGTCTCAGAGGTAGAGGAGAAAGCAGAGAGAGATGAAAGGTAAAGACTTCTGAACCAGCCATCTGCATTTAGGAGCCCAGCTCCCATTGGCCAAATTGAGGAGTACGTCCCACTGAAAGTCAATGGTATTCAAACCGTCTTGGAAGTTTGATGAATTTGCTCAAGGTCACCCAGGGCATATGGAGCAGAGGTAGGAGCTGTGTCCAGTGCTCAGAAGTCCTTGGCCAAAACCTAAACCACACTGTTCCTGCTCCACAACTGTCCCCATCCACACGAGCTGATAATGAAGAGGACTTGGTGAACGTGCTCAGGCAACATATCTTTCTTTTTTCTTTTTTTTTTTCTGTCTGCTGAGGAGATAATATTAATTACTCTGTATTCTGGAAAGCAATAAATAAATAAATAGATGGAGATACGGAGGGAAAAAAAAATCTGTAAATTAGAAACTGATGATTTACGAGACGCCACCTGAGGAAAATTCTCCATCTCTTTTATGCTTGGCTATTTCAGTGCTGCATTCTTAGGCTGAGAGAGTGAATCCTAATATGCAGATGAGGCTGTGATAACGATTTTGTGCTGCCTGGATTACAGAAGCGTATTTTTGATGCGTGTGTATTTAAAACATCTTAGCAGGGCTCTGAGTTCCCTGCATAATTTGATGAGCAATAAGTAAGACACAGGTATGCCATGCAAGCAGCAAAATGTTAAAAGGTTATAGAACTGTTTTACATCCAGTCATGTGAGAGAGCAAATTAACAGCGCTGTTCTTCCAAAGAGACATAGGCTGTAGAGGGAAGATCATCAAGTTGATCTCATTGGGAGAGTTAAAAAAAAAAAGAAAAAAAAAGAGACTTGCTTCTGTTATGGACTTGCCAGCTCTTGCTGGTGGGCTGCAGGGACTCAGCTGTTCTTTCAGCTGAGTTTGAGTTTACTTCCAAGTTTTTTATATATTTATTTAAATACATGGGAAAAATACATTTATTCATGCAGTAGCATTTCCTGTGCTTGTTTGAGACATCAGTAAAAGTCTTAGCACCAAAATCGTTCACTTTGGAATATTTTCCCATTAGTTTGCTCTGTCAGTAAAGTGGGAAGCATGAGTCCCCAGCATACAATTCCTACTGACATTCAATCAAAACATCTGACCTAACGTTTTAGTACTGACACTCAAATTACAGGGCATCTTCTGAATAGCTAACCATTCCTTTTTTTCTTTTTATCCCCTTCTCTTCTCTACCTCTTTTCCTCTCTCCTCCCTGTCCTCTTTCTTCCTTTAATGCAATGTGTGATTGTTCCTTGTCAGGCTGGAGCACGTTCCCATCCTGCTAAGTGTCAGCGTGCTGCTATTGGCTTGCAGCAAATTGTGCTTTCCCTGAGCGGTGGCTGATGGGATGAATGGCAGCCGGGAGATAGTCCTGTCCTTCACAATGCAGAAAGGCCGAGAGTTCCCACAATTGCTTTTCCCTGGGAGTGCATTATGGTAGCAGGTCAAGGGAGACAGAAAGTTGGAGGGGAGAGAGAAGCGAATTAAAAATAATAGTCTAGAAAACTTGGCAATATCCTGATTATAATCAGATGGAAGCAAAACAGTAAGGGCATAAAAAGCCCTCACCCAGAAAAAAACTCTCTCTCCCAAAGTATTTGTGTCAGCTGAACCTAATGTGGTTTGCAAGGCTGAGGTTCAAGACTTTAAGCTGCGCATGAAGCCACGGCTTCATCTTCTCCTACCATCATGGGCAGAAAGGTGATATTCAGTGGCAACTCTTGCATCCTTACGTGCTTGTCATTGAATTTCTCCCCACTCATATCCTACACACATTCTGTGCAGAGGGCTCCTCCTCAAAGGTTTGCCTCAGCTCCTGATGGTTTAGCAGTTCAAAGGCAGTGAGCTCTGCCTCAGCTCTTTCTCCATTAGCAACCTGGGGATAAATCTTGTTAAACATCTTTATTTTGTGCTGTTGCGGTTTTAATGTAACATTTCCTAGGTAATGTGTCCTAAACTGTCCTTCATCCTCATCTGCTGCTGAGATCCATGCCATGACAGCTGTGGACACCTGCATTTTGTGATTGTCCACCCCATTGCCAGGTCACCAAGTTCCTCAGGACTAGGGCTCTGCCCAGCTCTTCCCCAGCCAAAAGCATCAGCTCCCATCACATTTCTCTCATGTCAGTTGATAGGGCTGTGGGCTGATGCATGACTGAGCAGCCCTGGTTCTCTGCAGCAGGGTGCTATTACACCACCTCCCATTACACCATTGACAACTATAGGTAGAAAGAAACCCAAATCAAAGTAAAAATAGGACCTAGACCTGGTTTTCTTGCAGCCTGCGTCCCTGTATTAAAGCATATTAAAGGTGGGCGGTAATTGCATTACATAGAATCATAGAAACATTAAGGTTGGAGAAGACCTCTAAGATCATCGAGTCCAACCGTCAACCCGACACCCTGCTGCATTACACAGAACTGTTGGTGAAATCTGAACATAGACCCCAGTTTTCCTTCCAGACGTCTCTCTTGGCTGATGCACTGAGAGAGGGAGGGAAGTGGCATTTTGGATAGGCCTCCTATCACCTGCCCCACCAAATGTGAAAAAGCCATGAGACTCGGCTTTAGGAACTGCTGGAGCAACGCCTGCTTCACCCTCACTGTTCCCAAGTCAGGATGGGGCAGAGCTGCACATCATTGCCCCATTGTGTACAATTAATATGTCAGGGTTTGTCTGTGTCTGGTGGCTGCTCCCAGCTGCCTCTTTGGTGCCCCCGGTACCGCAGCTTGGCCCTGCGCTCTGCCCCTTGGCCCTTGGCGTTGTGCGGAGGCGCTGGGGGCACTGCTGCAACACCAAAGAGCACAACCCCAGGGCGTCGCTGGACATTGCTCCAGGGAGTGCCTGGCTGCTCTTAAACCCTGCCAAAGATGCCGCAAGGCTTTCCTGAAGAGCTCTAAAGCAATAAGCACTTTTTTGCCCTCCTGCCACCTCCAACAGTAACGGCAGCTGTTACCAAGCCAACAGTAAAGCAAACGAAGCCCTTGCACTGGGGCTGGGAGATGCCGCTAATGTATTCACTCGCTGCCGTTCGGAAGCGCTGGCAGAGCGATTACGGAGCAGTTAGGCATCCCGGACGTGGAAATGCTGGATGTTTATGCGGGGCTGAGCGTCCCCTGTCTATTCACAAATTCTTTGCCTTTTTGAACTGGAGGCTTTATAAGGACAGCCTAGAGATAATAATAAAATAAGAAACGAGATACTTTCCAGGGGCCCCATCTAGCTCCATCTCTGTTGCCATGCGTGGGAGTTGCACTGGGCTCTGAGCAAACAGACGGCTTCTCCTTACTGCCTGGGTTGGCGGCATATGGCTTTCTAAACGTGTTTAGTTTAGAGGTTTGGGTTTGTATCCAGCTCCTAACTTCCAGCAGCTCCCCATCACTGTGCTTCATCTGCCTGCCAGTGTGATGGGCCAAATGCAGTTCCCGTGTACTTTGACTACATGTTCCCATAGCATGAGCAATACTGCAAAGCTGGGCCCAGAGTTTTCCACGTCTCCCAAAACTTCCATGCTGGCATGGAAATACGGTGGGATATTGGCCCTGCTGGATTCCAGGTTTGCTGCAGTGAATCAGTCCTTGTTCTGCTGCTCCTCCTGGGAACCAAGTGTTGCCAAGGCACAGGCTGTAACTGGCCAGAAAAGGAGGTTTTTGTACACCTCCAGCCCTCTCAATGCAAATAAGTGGCAATAAAACAGAGCTAAGAGGATGCTTTTCCAGTGGCAGTCATGTCCCTGGCCTTACTCTTCCCTCACTTGACTGTTTTTGTCTTTCTAGGCTATGGGATCTTTGGAGCACAGATGTCTCTGTACCAGACCTACCGTATTTGGATCCCTATAGAATAACTTCAATTCTTTCAATTTTTTTCTTATCCCAAGCAGTGATCTTCCACCCCCAAGCATGAAAGTAGCCTTTGTAATGCTACCTTAACAAATGCTGCTGTGGAAAATTTCTCTGTCTGCTAAAGGGCTCTTTCGTCCAGGGTAGAAAGGCATAGCAGGAACCAATGGCTAGGAGATGAAGCCAGATAAATACAAATGAGGAATAAAGAAGTAAGGTTTGCATTTTAAACAGTGAGGTTGGTTAAGCACTAGTTCAAAGAAAGTGGTAGATTCCTTATATGCACCTGGCTTTAAAAGAAGCCTGGAGGCACTTTCCAGAAGATCTGTTTTAGCAGACACAAGTTGTTACGCTCAGCACAGGGTTATTGGGTGAAACGTAATGGCCTGAAATAAACAGGAGGTCGGCCGAGCTGTGCTAATGGCCTTTTCTGGCCCTAAGCTCTATGACTCAATGAATAGCATGCATATAAAAATATACTCTCTAAAGCAAGCTACTTAAATACGTGCCTAACTCTAAGCGTGGAAGTATTCCAGCTCTCTTCTGTGGGACTTGCCTACTAAATCAAGACTCATGTCCTGCAGGCTTGATCTGATACACCTTGAAGTCAGCGGGAATCTTTTCCCTGACCACTTCAGGCTGCAGATCAGGCTGTCAGAAAGACATGAATAGGTTAGTACAACTCCTGGAAATGCATTTCATGCTGAAAGCGCTTTGCACTTGTATGAGCGCTTCTGATGAAGGATCTCAAAGCACTTTGCAAACATTAATTCACTACTTAATTAAACTTAAAGCACAAAGCAGATGAGCTTTGTGTCTTTCTTCAAGCACCATTTATCAAAGGAACAGGTTGCACTTGTCATGCTGATAACAGCGAGTAACTTTCCCGCTTGCATTGTGTTTCTAAATCCAGTTTAAGTTGTTTTCCTTCAATATGAATAATTTTTGGAACAGTTTTTGAAAGAAAAATGCAATCCAAGCACACTTACATATTTTGTTGGTGGTGCTGGAAATTAGAGTACAAACGCTTTATCTGCATTACAAATACATTACAAAGTGCTGGGGTGCTTTAATCTATCTTCCAGTTTTTTTTTCATTATTATTCATGCTTGAAGTGCTTCATCTTAATGCTCACAGTAGTTACCATAGGCACACACAGCAGCACCAACCCCACTAGAGGGTTTTCTGTGTTTTGTTTTCTTTTTCCTGATGCTCTTATTACTTGGATGACATTAAAGTCTAAACAAGCCAACAGATGTGCCCACAACCTGGTAGCTCTCTTGGTGGAAGGAAATACTTGATTGCAGGAAGAGGGGTTTTGTGTGTGTGTTATTATTGGGATAGTGTCCTAAGTGCTACTAGATGGTGGTGTTATCAGAAAGTAGATTGGAAAATGTTGCCTAAAATCACATGGGAGACAGTATATAGCTTCAGGGAAAGACCTGATGGTGCTGGATTTATATTTGGGTTGGCTTGACTAATCTTCCAGCCCCTATTCTGAAGAACAGATACGCCTGCCTCCCTCTGGCTGTTAAAAGCTGAAGGATGATGGATCTGAGGCTGCAGCGTGAGGGGAATTACCGGAGCTCCCGTTCCCTCAAAATGAACAATCTGCTTAGCAGCCAGGGCAAGTCTAGGACAGGAGACCTCAGATTTGTAAGGCTGAACTCTCATATTTAGTCCTTCCTACCGAGAGAGGGAAACCTGACAGATGCGGGACTGTTGTAGTTAAGGACGGTAGTCCTCTGTGAAGAATAACATCCTGGGTGTATGTCCCATCTCCTCTGCTCATTACTTGATACAACTCAGCACAGGGTCAGCCTGAGACCTGGTGCACCCAGGGGCAGAGCTGCTGGAGGAGTGACCACCGCAAACAGGCTGCGCACATGACAAAGCAGAGAGGTTTTCCCATATTGCTGCATTTCGGGGCTGAAATGTCACCTGCTGTACAGCAGTGGCTTCATTCCAGTAGCTGCAACTAAGGCACTTTACAGCAGGTGAAGGTCTGGCCCACAGCAACCAATTTTATTCCTTGATTGCTCAGAAGGGGCTCAATCATTTTCTGGATCATTTGAAAGCTGGGTGAATCGGGACTCACAAATATTCCTATCAAAACTCCCCAAGCCAGCTTCTTTTATCTGATTTCCCTCTCCTTCCCCTTTTTTAAGCAAAATCTCATCAATTGGGCTATTATGAGGAAATGTTAGTATTTTAAGTGCATTTGCTATGTATGGACAGAGTCAGCACACACATCCAGCACATAAAAATTTGATAATCCACATTTCAAAAAGAGATATCAAAAGGCATAATTTAATATGTTCTCATTGAAAAAATCATGAACTGCACATTCCTTAGTACTGTATATTCAACAATCCTAATTACTGAAGCTGTTTACATTAGGAAGATAATCTTCACAACCTGAAGGTTTAGAAGGAGGTGGTGCGGGTGGGCTGTTTTATTTTCTGTTATATTTTGATTTTCAGTGAAGGCCGAGTCTTCTGATTCCTGGGAAAATAAGAACCTTATCCGCCATCCTCCAGGACCACCACTGAACTTCAGATTGGACCATGAAAATGATGTTTGTCATAATAATCTCTCTCAAGATGAAGAGCTACTGAATTAGGTTATTGCATTGGAAGAAGCCTGGCAGAACCAAAGCCTCTGTGATTTCTTGGCTGGTTGGGTTTATATGTGGTTGCTGGAACTTACAAGCTGGTGGTTCATTTGTCCCTGTTTTCACACTTGTGGAAGGAGGAGTGGAGTTGTGGTAGTTTGGGGAACACCCCGTACAGTTCAGACGGGTCTGTAGACGGCCATCCGGTAGAAGCAGAATGATGAGTGCTCGTGTTGGACTACCTGCAGCAGGCCTTTGCCTTTGGTATGTGTTTTAGGACAGATAAGAGCATAGAGGTATGAAATTATTTCATAATCTGTATTTTAGGCTGACCTGCTCCATTACTGAGATGTTGTGCCGTGGAAATGGACTGTTTAGCCCATAAGTATTTGTGAATCTCCCATCTTCCCTCTGCATGCCTCGTTCATGGATGAATAGAGGCAGGTGGTAACGTTTTCACATTAGAGTTTGGTGGACAATCACTTCCTAATGGGAGGGCATGTACAACTGAAGGAATGTGCTGAAATGTATGCAAATGTGTGCAAATGAATGCAAATTTGCAATCTACTTTTCCCCCACCTTCTTTTGCAGAGGATATTAGCAGGTATGCAAAGATATAAAATTATCCAATTGAGAGGAATGCTGTGAGAGTGTCAGGAGGGGCAGGTACCCCAAAGTTTGGGGATTCAGTAGAATGGATATACACTGAAATCTCTCCTCCCACCCATCCCTAATAAAGAGATTAATGGCTTTCTCCCTCCTACTGCAGGAAAACTTAAAATCATAAACACCTAATTGGGCTGGGGGCAGTGAATTAATGTGAAAACTGTTGGCCTGCTGCTGAAATGGAAGGAGTTGGCAAACCTAATGGCACAGCTCCTTTCACTTGCTTTTTTTCCCTGTAATTTGGAAATTCAGTGACAGAAGGATGATTTTCAAGCTAACTCCTCTCTGGATTGCTGAAACACAGACACCCAGAATTTGACATTTTGAACAAAACAATACTTGATCCAGACAAGTAATACAGCAGCTATGTGATTGCAGTGTGGGGTTTTTCTTCCTCCTGTAAGAGGTATTTTTCCTCCCTGCTCTCAACAGCAAACCAGAATGTTCTGCACCCTCAGAATTAAGGAGTGGTGGATTGGATGATTCCCTCTATGTGTTGGGAATAAGATATCTTCATTACTTCATGATATCATGAAAAAATTAACCCCCCCACCCCCCCCCCAAACCAAGTATATAGTTTTCCATGATGAAAACCACTTGCAGAGCTGGGGCTTGGGTCTGAGCTGAGGCAGACCTCCATCCAAACTTTGAATACATACAGGTCTGGCTGTGGGTGAGCCTGGGAGCACTTTGAATTAATGGTTTTAGATCTACATCATGCTTGTTTCACTGTGTGTAAGGGGCTAAAATAAGACAGCCTGAATAGCTCTGAGAGTCTGGATTTGGATTAAAAGATAACTAGTTTTCTGCTGCACTTTGCATCGGCTTAGAGAAGTTCAAGGTGATTCCCCAGCCTTTGCCCAAACCATTCAACTCTCCACAGCTATCTGAGCACAACTTGCAGTCTCACAAGCAAAGATACCCTTGAATGTAAATTCTTTCCTTCATTTCTCAGGCCAGTGCTATCAAAAGATCCTGAAATCACATCAGTTAGTGATGAGCTGTGCAGTGCCAGGTAAAAACATGGACAGGAGAGCAGCAGGTCAAAAGGAATTAGCTACATGGAGACAAAACCTCTGGTTCCACTTCCTCAGGTTTGTCTGAAGCTCAGGGGAGGCTCAGAGAGCCATTTGCCGTTTGAGCCAAGTGGTGGCTCCTCTTCCTCCTCCTCATCGGAAGAACCATCGCTTTGTAGACCCCGAGAGGAGAGAAGTCTCCGTGTGTGTGTGTATCTCTGAAATCATCCCTCTCCCACCCGTTGCTCTTTGTTAGCGCTGAGGATCCGGGAAGATCCCGGGGAGAGGTGGCCACAGGGTGTCACTCGCACCCCACGAGTGAACCACTCCACAGCGCTCCGAGCTCCCCCGGACCCGCCGCCCCTCCTGGGGCAGGGTGGGAGGGTGAAGGAGCGGGGGTGGGAATGGCTGTAATAGCTACACTCTGGAACAAGAAAATATAAACCTTGATGCTGCTGGTCAGGAATCGCGACCCTTTCTCACAGCACTTTTGATAGTCAGGATGCTGCCGGATTTTTCAACCCGCTCGTTCCTCCTCCATCCGCTACAGTCAGAGAAAGTCTCCCAGGAAATGAATTCTCATGGTCCAGTGCAGACACAAGCAGGTCTAGAGGGGGATGTGTGTGGGAGTATAAATGAGAGGGGGATCAAATAAATGGAGATTTGCGATAACCTGCATTATTAATAGTTGCACATTTCAAACTGTCTTCTAGACTTTGTTTCCAAATGTCTCTTAGTGGGAAGGGATTAGTACCAACAGGACTAGTTTTTTTATATTTTTTTTTAGACCCACAGGATTTTTCTCTTTTGGACCAAGTTCTTGGAACGTTTGGTTTTAAGAACAATTCTTATTAATACCTATCTAGCAGTCTATCTGTCACAGGCATTTTCTGCATATACAGGCACACTGTCAAGTGTCTAAGATTTTCTAGCTTGAAAGCCTTACATTTGGAGTTGGCAGCTTCTGGCATGTGAGCCAGGTGGCCTCAGGAAAGCTGATTCAGCACGTGGCTTCTGCCACTGCCTGCAGGACTTGGCCGGCAGCAGGATTTGCGCCCTGCTGAGGCAAGTATGATTTCCAAAGAGTTTTGCTTCTTGACCTAGGAAAGGGATTGGGCAAGGAATGGAGGCATTGAGCTTTCTCCTTCTCACTGCTTTTTCTGCATGAGTCACATCTTGCCCACCTCAGGCATAATCCCTCCTGCTGCGTCTGTAATTTGCCCATTTGTATCAATTTACAGGTTAAAAAGAAGGGTCCGGTCCTGCTGCTGATGGGTCTCCAGACAGCCTGGGTGGAACTTTCCACATGGATATTCACAGTGTTTGGGGATATGTTTGGATAAAGGATGAGCTTCCTTCTTGGCTTGCAGTCCAGCAGGGTTCATTGTAAGAGTGCTTGGTCTAGTTACCTCTTGCTCCTCCTTTTCTCCTGAGAGTTCTCTAAGTGTGAAGAGATGATAGCTTGTCTTCTTTTCATCTAGAAAGACTCAGCATGATCCACTGAAAAGAAAAAAGGAAGGAGGAGAGGACCCCCACCCCTCACCTCTAATATCTTAGCTGTCTCATCAGCAAATCTATAGCGTATTTTTTTTTCCTGGTTGTACATAAACCTCTGTTGGGGAAAAAAAAGAGATGCATTTGAAAAAAAGGAAAATATCTGCTATTTAAAAGTAATAGCTGTCCAGCAAAATGCATTGATATAATATTTGAACTAATCTTCTCCTAGATGCCTCTTCACAACGCTTCATGAATAGCTACAAGAAACAGTCCGTGCAAAATACTGAGGAAATGACACAAATAATTCCTCACTACACTGCCCACCCCACTGCTGTAACACTATGATCTGTTGGCTACTTTGGCATCCAGAGAACCAAGCGAAGAAAGCCAACAGATGCATATGCCTTTTGTATAAATCTGTTTTCTAACATGTCTCCTTAAGCTACTCTGTATAATTTGTATGCCGCCACTAGGGATAGAGGTGCCATTTAGTTTTGTTTGCTTGGAGGGAGTCCCACGCATGCATCCAGCAAAGGAGGAAGCACTGGAATATCTTCAACCTTGGGAGCAAAGGGCCCTGTCCTGAGTGATTCCCTTTGTGCCCCTTTCTGCTGCTTCTCTAGGTCCTCCTGACCCATCGGAGTGGGAGGTCAGATCTGTTTAGAGCATATGGAGTCATTCCACATCACTAAGTTAGCCTGGAAATGGGAGTTGGCAGTGACTGTTATCTATTACCACTCGACAGAGGGTTGGCTGCCTGTCAGATTTGTCTGTAGAGTCTCCTTGCACAAGCATGTGTGTCCCCATTGCAAAATTCACCATCCCAAATGACATCAACTGTGCCTTCACTACAGGAGCTGAATTAGCCCTAGAGACTCCCTCATCTGTCAAAAGCTGGAGCCAAGTCATGCTAGGAAAACAGCGGGATGAGGAAATTGTGCTTTCTGAGTTCCACTTGTTTTATGGATAGGTCAAGACCTCCAATCACCAGGGTCATCAATCCAATTAGAAAGCATACTTAATGAAACCCTGTAAATGCTCATTATCAGAAAGAGTGCTGCGATGTGTGTGATAGGAGGAGCAGAACAACACAGACATAGAAGCAACCTGATGACGCTGATCTGTTCAAATATCTTTTCCATGGGCATGGTTTCTGTGGCTGCCCCTGCAGCTTCCCAGCCATTGTCAGTATCTCAGAGGAAACCAGTATTTGTTAGTCTAACTGTGCCTGCAGTTAATGCAGGGAAGATGAAAGCTGTGAGCTGCTGCAAGGCTACTTCTTTTCAGTGAGTCTGTGATATTAATGGAGGGGAAGGGCACTGAAACTCCAGATACTCTTTTAAAATGTCTGCCTCTTTCACTTCTCCACTGGCCTCAGATCCAGTTTCAGCTCTCACTGAAGCTAGGTTCTCCTTCAGCACAGATGTCTTTGCGGACATCCTGCTTACCTCCTCCATCCTAGGCTGAGGGACTCCAACTGCCAGTTGGCAGAGACCATCAATCCTGCAGTTCTAGAAGTGTCCGCCGAGTCTTCCAGGCTTCCAGCCCAACCAGCCTGGCTTGTCCTGAAGCGTGGTTTTCCTCGAAGAGCCCTACAGTGCTACAGCTTCCCAAGTGGGAACCTGCTTTCGAAAGACTCCATCTCCCCTTGATATTTCTAAACATGATGCTCTCCCTTGCTAAGCAAACAACAAGAAAGCAAAATGGAAACAAGGGAAAATATGACACCCTCTGCTAATAAATGCAAAGTGATGGAAAACAATTTTGCCAACTAGGCAACTCAAATTAGACTTCTCTCTCAGAGGAATATGGTCGATTTGTAGCTCTTATTACAGTGTAATGCTATTTCCCTAAAAGTTTGTGTGTGCATTTTAATGAATTCATAAAGCCCGGACTGTAAAAGCCCCATGGGGGAAACCTGGCAGCTCTTTAATTCAGCATTAAAGCTCAACTGATGTCAATTGAATTGATTTCTGCGCATAGAAATTGCATTCGTTGAATGAAAACTTTAGCCCTTGCCATTCCCCCTTTTAAAGCTCACTGTAATACAATTGGCTCCTTGAGTCAGGTTCAATTACATGTTGAAAGTTTATAATCTGGTGTGCTGAATGGAGGCTGTGAAATCAAGAGAGAAAACCTAGCTAACCTGATTAAACCTTATACCACAGCCGTTCTGGGGCCAGTGAATCCTTATTGTAGCACGGGGGACCAGCTCCTCTCTGAGTATGCAGTGTGTCCTGATTGCAGCTGAGGACTTTATTCTGGTAACAACCACAGTGACCTCAGTGTCTCTAATGGGAGTACAGAGCTCTGACCTAATTTTAATTTTTTCCTTTTTTAGCCTAGAGAGAGCTTTGAATCAAAACAGGAATTGTGAAGGGAAAGGAAAGATTCAGTGGCTTCACTGGGGTTGGATTTTCTTCTAGCATTAGACAGATCTGTATCAGGGTACAACCCTATGAAGAGTAATTTGCAGTTGCATTTCATGTGGGTTTACATCCCTTGACTTTTGCTATTAGTCTGGGGAAACTCCAGTAATCCCCCAAATTTTGACCCAAACAGAGTCAAAGCCAGGAAAGTTTTACTTGTTGGAAAGTTTTAGTTGTTTCCACAAACTCCACCTCAGTCTGCAGGAGGAGTCGCTAACTTCTGCAGATATTTCAGCAGATGCAATCTACAACAGATCCCATATTTTGGATTTTATTTCCAGAATTGCTCCCAGTTCTCCTATGAACATAGTGGAAATCTGATGAAAGTGGCCTTCGTTCTCATTGTTCTGTCGAGGGTCAGATTAATGTTAGCTGTTCTCTTTGCTTTTCCAGTGTTTTGAGTACTTCTAATGCTCTTTTCACTGCTCCCAGAACCAAAAGCATATGAAGAAAAAAATTGTATGATCTTCCCACTATTAAAAAACAATCAAATGGACTTTTTCTGTATTTCAACCTTTGGTAGAGGATTGACTTATTCAAACCATTTGCTTATCCTGAGCCAACATCACCATAACTTATACAGCATGGAACTACCCTCCAAAATCTCCTTCAGTATGTTTTGGTCATATGCAAGGAATTATTCCTTAGTAACAGCAGCGAGCGTTGGTATGATGTATTCCAGCCAACAGCCGCAAGGTTTATTACAGCCACGGATCCTCACACACCCGTCTGAGACAAGTGTTATAATCCTTTTTTTATAGATGGAGAGAGTGAGCAATAGAGATGTTCAGAGGCTTGGGAGGAGTTGGCTGATTTTCTGACTGCCAGCCCTGTGCTGTGGCCTCCAGCTTGGTTCCGCCATGGGGTGCGTGAGACATGCCTGAGCCCCAGAGTCCAAAGTTTTGGATGAAACAACTTTCCTTAATTTGATGTCTCAACCTGCAGTTTAAACCTATGTCCCCACTGGCAGGCCCTTAGCCAGTCTGAGGCTGCCTGTGGTCACTGTAATAATGTCAACCCAGAGAAACCTTAATCCTTTAGTGAAAGATAACTGCAGGTCTCTGCTTTTATTTGGTCTGCTGATCTAGGAAAAACCTCGTCCCCTTTCACGGCTGTTGAAGGTAGGTCAAGGACAAGATGCTTCACTACATTGGGGTTAAAAAGAGCTTCCTGAGTGGCATTTGCTCTCTGTGTTGCACCAGCAAGGCCCTTGGGGTGCTGGTCTATGTGCCAAATGGCCAGGTAGTCACAGGGCAGGCTCAAAACACCCACCACAGTGGGAGTCTACATTGGTACTGGGCAGGGTTGGGATCTTTTTCCATCATCCATGAGCTGATTTCCTAGTCCCGGTCCAAAAAGCCTTTTCAAATCCTTCCTTGGAAAAAATACCCCAAACCTGTCTTCTTTAGTGGTGCTATAAGAACTGAGCTAATTGCAGAGGAACATGCGCTTTTATTTGAGCATTTCAGTATACGCTATGTCTTTCACAGTGGGACAAAGACTGCCAAACACATGGAAGGTGTTTAAGAAATGGTCACAGATGATAATTAGTATAAATGATATGGAAGCAAAAAACAGACTCTAGGGGCTTTGAAAAGCAACCAATAATTTTGGGCACAGCATCACAGAAGGACATAATATTCCAGGGTCCTGAGCAGCCTGTCTGGAAACACAATGGACTAATACAGCAGGAAACTTTCCTTGAAGTTCAGTTTCTGTTTTCCTTTGCTTATTTTTAGCTTCCCCAGCCTAGTGCCATGTCCCACAGACTCACCAAGCAGCACTTAGCAGGATTGCATTTCCCTGTTACTGGCTTTTTTTGTGCACGCTTTCTTACACCATGAACTGCAGAGCCTGGTAGATCTCTGCAGGCCTGAATAAGTAAGGGAAGTATAGGGGATGATGGCTATCGGGCATGCAGAGGGTTAATTTCTCTTTTGTCACGTGCCTGAGTGGGAACACACATTGATAAACAATGTCCCTGAATTCCTCTGACCTTCTTCTCCCAAAAGACATAGCTGCCCTGATAAGCTTTTGGGTAGAGTGAAGCAGCAAAGGGAAAAAAA
>NW_008825290.1:332381-396256 GCF_000699105.1 Pygoscelis adeliae | reverse complement strand
TACCAGGGAGAAGATATCCTCAGTGTAGCCCATGTGCTTATCATTTTACAGACACAACATACTTTGCTTTGTTGGCTTTGCCAAGCAACATGGCTGAGATGTAAGTTGTTAGGAAGAAAGGAACGGCAGAAGGACTTTTTTCCCCTTCTCCCTTCATTCAAATTTTTTTTGCTGTATCATCAACTTTAGGCATCCGGCAAAAATAGCCGTGAAATATGGAAATGTCTCGTTCATAGCACAGTGATTTTTAAAGGCTTCTGCTGTGCAAATGCAGCTGAGATAGGCTTCTATAGTCTCTTGTCATCTTCCACTGCAACAGCGTTTCCTCGCTATTTCACTGAATAAGCAGATACAACGGGAAACTATTCACCAAACTAAAACAACATCAAAAGCCCATTAAAGTTCTGATTTAAACTCTCCAAAAAGCATGGAAATTCACAGCAAAATAACAGTCACCCAGGATCTGTTCACAGCTAGCCATCACCCTTAACATTATCCAACTGTGCTTGCATATTGGATGGCTGGCACTTAGCTGTGAGTTTCTAGATGCTAGTGGGTTTAAACCAAATTCTTAATAGCCTTTTCAGGGCTGCTCTGTCTTAAACAACCTGAAGCTTTCTGCTGTTCCCTCTTTCTTTGCATGTCTATTTAGCAGCACATGGACAGAGCAGGAGGCTAAGACCATCCCCTTGCAAGAGCAAAATTATCCTCAGCTTGCAGTGTCAGAAGGGGCTCTGTGCAGGCAGCATCAGTTACCCCCTCTGTCTTGCTCTGCCCTGCATGGGCCAGAGATGAGACCCTTCTCTGCAACCCGTTCACTGCTTGCTCTGCCAAGTTAGTACCAGTTCTAGCGGGTGCTGTGGCTAAGCACTCACTGCATAATCTCGCCCCCTTACCCTGACCTCACTTTGCTGAGACTCTTAAGTATTAATCCAAAGTATCTTTTGCCCCTTCAAGCTGAATGAGAGACTAAGGGCAACACAGGCATCCGCAGGAAAATTAGTACCAGGGAAGTAAGGTGTGGCTATAAATTAATTAAACCTCATTAAGCCCCAAGTAGATGTGGCCATTCACAATTCAAGTGGGGGTATCATGTGATAGTAAACCATCTGAAGACCCTTTTAATGTTTAAGGAGAAAATCCAAATAAATGCTTAGTGCAGTTTCATCAAACCACTTTGAACTTGCATTGTAATTATGCTGGAGGAACTCTCCCTGCTGGTGCAATCCAGTGACTGTTTCTCTAAATCTACCCAGCTTTGCTGCTACTCTGCCCCTGGAACCAGCACGCCTGATGCACTGAGACAGTTTGGTGAGTTAAAGTGGCACAAAAGGGTTTCTCTTTTTCTTTTCTGGTGACTTGCTTCGCTCAACCAGTTCACTGGATGTCTGCACAAGGACAAGTAGGAACACGCTCATGAACGTGGAAAGGGCAGGACTATGGTAGGGTCAGCTGCCACGGAGCAGCACCCTGTTCTCCCCGGGTGGTCAGTTAGGCAGAGAGCAGGGCAGAGTTTTAAGTAAGCCTCTCCGTGAAGAGCTACTCCTGGGATCCTAACTGAGCTTAATGGGCCTCTAGATGCTTTACAGATTCTATCAATACGCTTAACCAACTCAAACTAAAAATCAAGAAACCATATTACCAAAGCTAACCTGTTATTCATCATTGTAGACTACCAAATGCAACTGTCAAATCAAAGTCAAATCAGCAAGGAAATCTCAGTATGAGACTGGAGCTATATTAGGTAAATCATCAACTATGCATGATAATAACAGAAATAACCTGTCCTTATAAACCCCCTAAAGAATCTGAGAAACTGGTTCTACATGTAGTTTGGAAATGGGAAACTTGACTTCATGCCTGGCTGTGTCCACTGCTATTCTCCTGCCCTTTGCTAGGACTGAAAATATGCAGACTTTGAATCCAAGCACCTTTGAATCTGAAACGAGGGCAGATAATGAAGACCAAATAAGCTTTATTTCCATCTGCTATCCCAAAGAAGAAAGAAGCTATATTTTTGATTCCAGCAGGAACACAAGAAAAACTTGCATGATTTCAGGATCTCCCACTTGGAACAAGAAATCAAAATTCTGGGAGGTAGTTAGCTGTGTCTCCATTCCTCTTGTGCATCCTCTGTACTACAGTTTGACGTCTCCAAATATCCTTGCTGTCTGTGGAGACAGCAGGCTATTTTGTGCTTCATTCACTGTAGGCTGTCAAAAAAGAGAAATCCTTGCCCTGCGGGCTCTGTCCTGGAGGATTTTATTTTGCAACTCTCAGTCTAAAGCAAAGCCAGTATCTGTCTCCACTCTGCAGATCTCCTGCAGGGTTCAGTGCCTTTCTCCTCTTCTTTTGCCTATCACTGCTCACCCTGCTGGCAGGGGCTTTCTTGCTGCCTGTGTCCCCATCCCTCTGAGTACGACCACAAGGAGAGAAGAGCCTCGTGTACTCAGCTCTTTTAAGGAGCCTGCATCCATCGTCACTCATCCCAGCAGAAAATGCTTGGAAGGGGCAGTAGTGTTATCACAGCCTTTGTCATATTGACCTGCCTCTGTAAAGCATAGGAAGGGTGGGACAGGAAAGAGAAGGGAAAACTGCTCTGAGGATAGCTCATCCCTTTGCCAGCACTTTTTCTGTGTGAAATCCAGTACTGCATGCAGAGTGCATTAGTATTGTAAATCCTTATAAATGTCTGATAAAAGAATCAACCTGTCAAATAAATGAAACTCTCCATATGCTAGATACGGAAATGCAATCTGAAATCCTTTTAAAGAGAAGCTGATAAATAGTGGGAATTCAGGGTGTCAGCAGAGATAGAGCTCAGTTCACCCTGCTCCCTTTAATCTGATCTCCAGGAGAATCCTAGTAAGAAAGGTCACGGGGCTCACAGGCCACTGAGATGTCCTATCTCTGAGATGAGAAGGCAGTGGTGACGCAGGTGTGCTGGCCTGTGACTGCAGCGCTGGCTCTACGTAGGCATGAGAAAACTCCGCTGTGCAACTGTGGGATACATTTCAGCTAGCTAAAATCAGTTTGCCGGTGCCCAGTGACCTTTACACTGCAGGGAGACCCTTGTCACACGTCTCTGGCCACAGCACTTGTGTGCAATGTTTGATATGACATTACTAAGGTGTATGAACAAACGGAGAGAGGCTGAGACGGGAGGGCTGGAGCTGCACCTTTTGTACCTCATGCCACATCTCGGGCATCATTTTGCATTCCCGTCTCCAGAGGAAAAAGTGGGCTGTTTGCTATTAAGACATTTGGCAGCTGGCATCACAAAAGATGAGGCATAATTTGCAGCTTGGTCCTTGTCCAACTCCACTGAACTCTGCTGGATCAGCCACTCGCTGTGATGAACGTCCCCGGGTTCTGCCCAGGAGATCTCTCATCTACGGGACACAGTCACAGCCCTGGTTTGATCCTGCCCGGTGAACGTTTGGGGCAGTTGTGCTGCTGGAACAAGAGAAAAAGCAAACAAACATAGAAGGGGGGCCCAAATTAAAACTACGCTTGGGATGTGAGTGAGGACTGGGATGTTGTAGCTTGGGTGGAAAGCAAAGGACATGAGAAGAAACTTTCATTTTGAGAAGCATAACTCACAGTAGTTGATTTCTTTTAAAAATTATTATTCATCCAATGCCCGAGGGTCATTATGGGCAAATGCTTCAGCCGAGTTTAGTTTTACTTTTAGGATTTGTTGTGTTTGGACCCCTCTGGAGTTATCTCCCGCTTCCTCCCTTGTCTGATGTGCCTTGTGATCCCAGCCAGCTCCCCTTCTGCTTCTCTTTCATTCTCCCTTGCTCATATGTGCCCTTTCAAAGCTCAGTTTTCCCTCTCTTCCTACCCTTCTCCTTGCTGTATCCTCCTGGTATCAGCACCACGTTGCCTAAGCAAATGACAGCATCAACCTGCAGGGCTGAAGGAGACCTCAGGTGTTCATCTATCCCTCAGCCTACTCGATGCAGGGTCAGCTTTACTTACACCTTTCCTACAAATGCCTTACACAATTTTAAAGTTTCCCATGACAGAGACTCTGCAGCCATTGAAGGTAGCCTGCTTCAGTGCTTAAATACCTAGAGTTTTATGTAAATCGGTGTCCACTGGGCACAACTACATATAACTGGACATCTTCAGATCATGCCTTTCACCTTCTTCCCAAGGCCTGGAGTCTCTCTGGTGTGATATTTTCACTTTAGCAGGGTAGTTCCTCAGGACAGCAGCCCCGTGTGACGTTTGGGGCAGTGTCGCAGAGCCTTTGTGCCCTCCCAGCTTCTGAGGGCATGAAAATCCCATTTCCTGGTGGATTTTGAAATTGGGCCAGATGCTCACTCAGAGCAAATCCAGGAGATGTCAGAGTTGTCTGCAGAGGAAATTAAGGAGAAAAAAAAAAAAAAGTAATGTCTTTTCAGGTAATTCAAAACAGTTCGCCTTTAACAAACAGAGATGTCATGCCTCAATTTGCCTTGATTTTGTGTCATATTTATAGCACATAATATAATGAAAAAAATAAATGGAAAGTCATTTCAAAATGAAAACCAAAAATGTTTCACTTCCAAAATGTTGAAACAGGGCATTTCAACCATTTCAAAATGATGCTTTAAATCTCTTTTTTTCCCAAGCCAAGAAATGCATTGAAAACAATCCTCATCTGCAGAACTTTTCAGTTTCAACAAGTTGACATTTTTCACTGAAATTCACATATGTGTAAAGGTTTTTTTTAAAACAAATCCAAGGATCTTAAACATTAATTTGTTGTTAGGCCTCAGAGCACTTCTGAGAGGTAGTTAAGTGTTATGATCCTCATTTTGCAGAAAGGGAATCTGACTCATAAAGAAACATAAAATGCAATTGAGTTCCCACTTACTTCAGTGGAAGAATTGATGTGCCCAAGGTCAGAGAGAAAGTCAATAGCAGAGCTGGGGAAAAAAAAACCAGGAGTTTTGAAACCAGTGCCCTTTCTGCAACCACCAGACAGCCCTCCCTTGCAGAGTGATCAAAGCCCAAAGTCAGCAATGACCACTCTACTAAACCCTATCCTCAGGCTGGAAGACAAAATGGAAACCTCCCCAAACTCAGAAAGAGACTGAGAATCTTCCTTCTCAAAGACGTTTGGAGCCATGATTCAGCCTCATTCAGGCTCTTCTGTCCCTTGCAGGCATCCAGCTGCTGTGGGTCAGATCCCATTTGGTTTCTGAGTAGTAGAAAACTCCTATCAACTTCCACAAGAGGTGGACCAAGCCTTTTGAACTCTTGTGGGTTTAAATTGTGATTCTTAGTTTCTGCAGCAGACCAGCCTCTCTTCTCTGCTTGTGCCTCAGGAAGAAGTAAAAGAACAAAGCTGTCAGAAGGTGGTCACATTTTACTGCAATGCTGAATAACTCGTTTCTGGATTAACTTTGAAATTTATAGAGCTAAAATATAGAATGTACCTGGCATTGGAAAACAATATATTAGTGCACGCAGCTGCTTTGCACAAGGTTTTAAGATATCGTCTTAGTCCCTACATGCTACTGTGCCTTGCAGGCATGGCTATTAATTCTCTTCTGACCCTGGATTGATGTACCTTGTGCGTTGTGATACAAATCCACCCAACCTCCCTGTGCCCCCACCTCTTCCTCCATGCTGGCACCCATCCCACAAACCACCTAATGCTTGTTTCTCTGCCAGCTAGTGATTGTGCTAGCTGCTTTCCCCATCCAAAGGAGGGAGATGGGCTTGCAGATACTGTTGCCATGTCCTGCAGAGGTAGCGCAGGGAGGTGAGCTTCAACAGAGAGGGAGAAAGAGAGAGGGGAAGAGATTTTTTTCCTCCCCTGCCTCTTTGTGATCATGTGCATTTCTCTGACTTTTACAGTCCTGCACCATCTCCTCTCCATCCAGTGTTGTGCAGACAGCATTCAGGTGGCAGCTCAACCCTTACGCATTTACCTTTGCTCCAGCACTTAAACTGGTCACGGGTTACTGCAGCAAAGACACGTTTTATGCTCTCCCTCCCCCCACCCCCATCATTTGGATTCACATAATCAAGCGACTTGCAGCTGAAATTGCTCATAGAAAAATAATTTAAAATTGGTTCATTAATGCTCATTTACGCAGAATTCTTAAATATGATAAGAACATGAGAGCAAAAGAGAATGGATCTGAATAAGAGTAGGAGGATGTTGAAAGCAACTTTTCTGTAATTGTGAAATCTTGTGTCTAAATATGTTTAGACAATGTGCAAAGTCAATTTAAGAAGCTAGGATACATACAACCACAGCAAGGGAGGAGATATCTTAGAGAATGCAGACATCCTGAAGCTTAAGCTTTTTTGTTTCCCAGGATGGTACAGGATTCTGATTTGCTGCAAAACTGAAGTATCACCACCACAGTCAATAGCTGCAGTCTGCATTTGGAGAAATGGGATGAGAACGGTGCCTTTCATAAATAATCTCATCATTCACACTCCCGTCTCTATTTCGCAACAGGAGAGGGCAAAATAACAGGACGTCGCCACTCAAACTGGTGGAGCTGTGCTGAATAACACCAGCTGAGGATCTTTGTACCACATCAGGTTAATGGATCTGGGCGGATGTATGTCACTGAAGGATCTGGCCCTGGAAATACATCAGCACTGAGGTGTTGGCCACTGTGGCAGCTAAGAGATGAGCTAATATAGCAAGAGTCCATCCAATCCAGTTGCTCTCTTCTTCTACATCAAAATTAACCAGTGATCCAGTAAATGCAGAATACTGTCCCTGATGATGGCCATATACTCCTCAGAAGGAATTAAACTGCTGAAACACATCTAATTGTACAGTATCTTAACAAAGTGGTCCTCTGGCAATTACTTCCTGAGTTAGGCACTGATCAACTTACACCGTGAAGCATGAGGATTGATAGCTCTTGTAATTTTATTTAATAAAGATCAATTTAAATAGTCTGCCTTAAAAACAAAAGGAAGGTTAATGAAGGTAGAGTCTTAAATTATATAGATCACAGCTCTGATTTTCATGCTAACAGAAAACAGATCAATGGCAACTGTGCACTATAATTGGAAATGTAAGAAAACTGAAAACAGCCATACTGTGGAAAAGGTAATAAATACTGCTGGCAGACTGGAGCAGGGGCTATCAGAGGAGGATAATACTGAACAGAATAAGATGAGCAAAACTCTTGCCACAGAAGAGGCAGGAGAGGTCAGACTGCAATTCAATCAATGGGAGGCATGGGCTCTTCTGTATTACTTTGCCAAGTCATATCAGGAGTTGCAGTGCACCAGAGTCTACATCAGACCTGATTCACCATTAGAGTAATGAACCTTTGAAAATAAGCACACGTATATCTTCTCCGAACATCAGAGTTAGGCTGGGGGAACTCTCTCACCCCCAGCATAATTGTGTTCCCAGGACCAAAAGCCACAGAGCTGCAACAAGGACTTGGGAGGACAGACAGAACACCACACGCAGGAGCGAAGAGCTGCGAAGAGCTGCTTTTTCACATGCTGCGAGGTGGCTGAGGTCGATGGTGGAGGAGGAAACCATTCAGGTTAATATCACACTGTCATGACATGCTGCTGTGTTAACGCAACAGCATTAAGGGGGCAAGTTTACAACCGGTAGACGTCAGGACGGTTCAAAGCTCACCAACCTGCTGCTGTGCTTCAGCATGTGGTTACCACAACGGTGCTTGACTTGCGGGTAAATATTCCTGCATGCAGCTAATGAGATGGCTCATTAGCAGTCTACACAGCCATTGATCAGACTTGCACACCTAGGCACAGGAGCTGCGCGTGTGTTTGGTCCTATGCTAGGTTTCTCCCTCTTGAAGGATGTGTCCACAATAGGTTAAGCCATCCTGCCCTGAAAAATAGAGGAACAGTGCTGGTTAATTACTGATAAAAGGAGCCTTCTTTCTGTCTGATAAACTGGGCACTGCTTATTTTTCTGGCTCGTGGAGAAAACTCGTACTGAATTGGACGGTAACATTCATTACAGTTGGTCTTTGGAGAGCTTGGAAAAGTTCTTTGAAGTCTTGTCAAAGCAATCTACGATATAGAGATGGTTGTCCCATCTTTGTATTAGCAGACACCTAAATAAATGCATTCATAAAATGAAAAATTATCATCATCTTTATCAAGGGGATCACTGGACTGCCAGGTACTATGGTGTTTCTAGCTTTTTTGGGACTGAGAGATAAATCAGCATGGGCAAACTTCAAAAGGCTGATGGCTTAGAAGAGCTTAGCATGGGTATGGCTGTCTCCCTGACCTCAAGGCAAGAACTAGCATGGGATCAAACCCTCTTGTTAGTATTTCAGTATAAATAGCCAAAACCTGACTGCATGAAAATAAAGCAGACTCTAATGCTCAGTCACATATTTTCTGATCACAGTAATTATTCATAGTCCAAGTTCAAGTTTAGACACAATATTTGTGTTCGTTCTCATTTTACCTGGAGTAAACGCTCAAGAATTCCTCTGTTCCACACATACAATGACAACAGCCTTGTTCTTTAGCCTTTACCAGTGAACACCAAGGTTAGGTTCCCACTGCAGTTGGATACTTATGTAAGGGACTTTCTTTTTCTCGGTCTCTTTACTGTCTCTGAACTTGTGTGACATGAAAAACTCAGTTCTCATCACTCCACAATCCCTGAGTATCTTTTGCATGTTAGCCATCTGTAACGTCTCCCATTGCCCTGCATGAGAGGTAGCCAAAACTTGAAATAAAATTAAATGTATGCTAGTTACATCAATCTACCACAGCTGCAGAAATACTGCTTCATCTTTTTACTGGTTATGGATGTTGATAAAGAATGCAGATGTTTCCAAAGTACTGAGACAAGCTCAAAATGCAGCTGCCTTTGGATCTTGACTCTGCCATCACTTGCTGTTCAAGGACTGTCCAGACTTAAGTCTTGGGGTGTAAACTTCCTCAGAACAACCTGCTCTTTTTTTTCAAGGAAAAATAAATCCACATCTGAGATGAGGGAGATTTTGGTTTTCTCTTCCCTGCTTGTTCTGATCAAATCTTATTAAGTGTGTTTCTTCCTCCTGTTTTAATTTTTAAAATTGTATGCAAGCAGCCTAGAAATGCCTCCCCAGCCTGGCTGCCTTTATAGTCAGGGGAAATAAATAAGCACCTGCAGAGTATAGTCAATATCTAGAATTACAGAGAGCTAGTGGAAACGACAGAAAATGAGGAAAATATCTTCTGCTTGCTTCAGTCACTAACAAAGGGCTCTGCATTGTATCACCTTCACTTAGAAGAATACTCCTGCTATTATTTGCTGGCTATTTTCACAACCACTAGGCAGCTTGGTAAGTTTTTCAGGAAAGAAAACTTAAGTGCATAACCACAGGAGGACTTTGCCTTGCTCTACTTGATTCATCTAAAAGTTAGTCATCTGTACCTAATCTTCACACCAATGCACTCTTTTAGTCAATAGAGAACACCTCAAAGTGCTATTCCGTTCTAAGAGGGTACCCAAGAATGATGATATGAATATCCTCAAACCGAAAAATTAAATACACGTCGACAAGCATACATATATATTCCTATAGATATGAGGAATTCTACCACTTCTCCTGGCAGAACGATATGGTCTAAAAGATCTATTTGAGCTTTGTAGGCTAGATTCCTCTCATGCCTGCATAAATCAATGGGAATAAGTGCATTAAAGTGAAAGGAGTTATTCCAGTGCTAAGCAGTGCAAAAGCAGTACAAGCCAACTCTCTCTAATACATCGCTGTCTGCTGTTCAAACATTATATATTCTTACATGGGTAAATCCTAATGGCTTTAATCCTTTCTGACTTCCAGCACTGCACACTTCAGCAGTCCTGCCTGGGGGAGTGGTGACCAGGGAATTCAGGATTTGGGCTGCCGGTCAGAAGCACACCCCACTCCTCAGCCAACGTGTGCCTCTGTTTATTTTGGCATGCTGCTGCCACTTGTGCCCTCTCACAGCACCTGAAAAAGTTCCTATTATTTCTCCTCGGTGTTTATTCTTTTCTAGTACTGGCAGATGGTCATGTGCCACACTCTACCCCTCTGTTTTCTATTTCTATATGTCTCTGATTGTTGGCACAACTGCTCCAGCATTTCTTGGGAACTTTCAGCATTTAACTTTCTCAGCATATCACCTGGTTTTGTCCCTTCAGAGCCATAAAAGGAAATGATTGCTTGGGGGGCAGAGCTACATATATCATCCAGAGTGTATCATGGTTAGGTGGATGTAGTGAAAAAAATCTATCTGTGTGGAGGAGGGCTGTCTTTCAACACATCCATTTGCCAGGAAAAGAAATATGGCAGTTGGACTTCTGAAAAAAAAAGGAGGAAGAAGGAAAAGAAGGTAATTATCTGTGTAAGTCAGTTCTGAAAAAAATAAATAAAGAAATAAAGGAGTTAACACTCACATACTCTTTAAATCCGGAGGCTGCTTCCTTGCTCTTACATGTATGTGTTTAATAATGCACAAGTTCCTCACTTGCTGTGTTCTTGTGCTACACCCCAAACTCAGTGGGAGTCAGCAAACTGGCCTGGCGGGGGGGAGCAGAGGACACAGCATCTCTCCTATAATCATACAGTGGCCCAGGAAAACCCCGCAGAAAAAACCCTGGAGCATCTTAGAAAAGCCCAGTGGAATAGAGAAATACAAAGCTTTCAAATTAGGGCATCTGTGTCCCTCTCTAATCCACATCCCCCCGACACTGACGAGTATTTGATTGCCTAACAAATTTGCAGGGATAGTCCATCCTGAAATGTGCTTCTCCATTGCATTTCCCTCTATTAATAATCAGCTGGCCTGGGAGATCATTTGCTGTTTGCAATGCAGCAATAAGTGCATATTCTGGACAAACAGAGCTTGTTAAGAAAGACTTTTAGGTCTTCTTGCTGGCCTCGTTGCCAGGAAACTGGAAAAGCTACTGAAAAGCTGCTTGAGTGTGGTGGAATATATTGCTGGCAATCAGTGTCACTTGCCCTAGGTGATAGCCTGCAGCCTTTAAAAATACTGAAACATACCCATCATATGGCATAACATGCCATCACGTTAGTACCGGAGATGATGTGAGGACATGCAGTTAATTAAGTGGCCTGTGTTTGTGTGTTTGGAGCTCAGGAGTCCAGTGTAAATACCACCATTTAAAAGGCACTGGAGAAATGTTTAGGACAAAATAAGTTATATGAATTACTGGCCGTTAAAAGTCAAAGCTGATCAAGGTGTGAGTTTGCAGCAGGGTGGTAGAAATCTCTTGTGTGTTTTTGTAATAGTAGCACAGCCCCTCAGTCTCACATTGCGTTTAAATTTGGTTCCTAGTTGGAGCCTGGGAAGTGGTTTTGAACAGGGTGGCAGCTCTCCTCGCTCAGAGTCCCCATGCTCACCCTTCAGGGTGACCATGCTCACCCTTTACGCATCTCCGGGTCCTTCTCTATAGGATGCGTATATACCTTAATCTTATTACTGCAAATCTTCTTAAGCCAAATAAATCCCCAGAGTAATTCCAATTGTCAGGAGACACGCGGTCTCATGTGGCACTAGGAGTATGTAAGAACATGGGGTTGAAAGCTTTGATGTGCCTTCGAGAGGGCGTTGGAGGAAACTGAACAGATCAAGGAGCATCCCCAATGGGCCGAACAGCCAGGAGCCCTCAGGAGCGGCCTGAAGGACACGTAGACCATGGACCACACACTCCTGAGCCCAACACAGGCCTCAGGGGGAGCTGTTACTGCAGAGGAGGTAAAGCCTTTGACACCATCTGAAACACCATGTATCAGCTGGTGTTTTGTAAGAGAGCTCTTTTTGTCCTCTATGCAGATCTGCTTTCCCGCAAAGTGAACAAATGTACTTTTCATTGTAGCTTTTCCATCTCTGTGGAAACCTTCCCTAAGAAAAGAGTACACAGCACGTGGTACATGCTGTGCTGGTACATTGCTCTGCTTCCATTGCTGTTACCACCCCCACAGGGCATTCGCCACCATCCATGAGTCAGTATAGAGTAGAGCACTGGCCACTTTTCTCGGTCAGCAATGTCTCAAGCCAGCTGGATGGCCTTTACTTCTGCAAATTGGCTCGATTCACCTTCTCCTTCAGCAGTTTCTTCATTAAGATCAGAAGTAAGATCAGCCCTCTACTCTGTCTGGGGAACTGCCCACTGGAAACTGGAGCAGCAATTTTCCTGGAAGAACCTCTTTCTGTGATTGTTTTCCCTTGCAACTCACGTACCCGTGACCCTAGGGCTGAGGTAGGTTTTCCATCCCACTTCCTCATGTCCTCTCCGTGGTCACGCAGGTAAAACCATAGGGTGCCCCGTGGTGCATACCCTTTATACTCTCTCTCTTGAGCAAAAGCAAGCTGCAGCAAGCGTGGTGAGCTCCAGCCTTCGGCAAGAACTGATTCCTTATATAAAACTCCTTTCCTGTAGCAACTTGTTTGAATCGCTGCATTCAGGAGTAGTAGGAGATTAACTATCAAAGGTCTTCTCTAGAGAAGAATGCATGGTTAGATTTTGTTCTTGAAGCTGGCTTCTGACTGGAAATGAGGTTTTTGTCACCACAAATAAACAAAAAAGTATTTTAGAGATACTAACTTCTTGGCTAATAATTGTTTTTTATTGGCTAACAGAATTATGGCTAGAAGAGACTATGAAGACATCCATGCTGTACACCAGTGTGTCAAAACTGTTATCCTGTTACAAACAGATATCCTGTTTTCACAGCAAAGACTTGTGCCAGGCTGAGGATGCCCCTGCTTTTGGTATGGGAACAGTGATGGCTTCAGAGTCTACCCCTTCCTTTCTCTGCAAAGGTGAATCACAGCTATGACTGCCCTATTCCCACGTAGTTGCCTGGAATTTAGGTTATGGCTATTTTTTCTTGCTGGGCCTTTCTTTAATACCTCAAACTCTCCAGGACTTTCTCTTCACGGAAGCTTTCAGGTTGCTCTGAAGTGCTGCTCTTTTGTTTGCTAAGAAAGACAGAAGTACAACTGAAAATAAAAGCCCACAGTTTCCACATGGAAGATTAGCTTTTTTTCGGACTAGTTACAGTGCCTCAAATTGTTAATGAATAACCCTTTCTTAGATATTCCAGTGCTTTATTATGGGGACTTGTATGACCAAAGGATTTCTTTCCTGCGTCAAGCCATAATGTGTGATTTAACTAGACAGTGATTTTCAGCCATTTTTGCTTTGGGGATCCTGACTACTTTTCCAGCAGAGATCTTTGGACCCCCCATCCACACCCCAGGGTATGCAAACTGCAGCTCAACACCCCAGAACTAGAGGATCATTTCATAAATGCCATCCAAAACTGACGGCAGCCTTTCTGATGGTGGAAATGGTGGTATCTTCATATGTGATCTTCCCCCACTGGCGCGGGGTGATGGTATCGCACCCACCCAGGCTGCCTGCATTACCTCTGTGGCTTCTGCCAGAAAACTTGGAGCTCAGTGGCATGAGCTCTCCTCCCTGTTCCTTGAATGAAATTAAGGCTTTATTGCTTGTTCCGAGGAAATGAAAACAAAACACAGGTGCCATGCAGTAAAAGGAGATATGAGGAGAGAAAGTGTGGGATTCAAGGGTGTAATAAATGTGTTTACAGTCATGCTGTCTGCTCCTAGGACTGGGTATCAACAAAGACATAGCACAAAGGGAGGAGGGAGAGAGATTAAGATGATACCAAATACACGAAGGGATACTAACCTCACCATGAAAGAGTACTTGGCTGTGGTTAAGCAGAGCAAGGGATGAAAATCACAGTGGTTTGTATACTCAGATTCAAGCTCATGCAAGTGTAATAGACCTCTCTGTCATGTTCCAAGCAACGATAGTGTTTGTCTAGCAAAAAGTTTCTCTGTCAAGGTCAAACCCATCCTAAAAGAAGTTGTGCATGAAAACTTGCATGAAGGGAATCTGCTGGAGCACTGTAGATTCCCTGAAGGACTTTGCTTATTATTTTGGTGGTCTTCTGGAAGATTCACATAAAAAAATCAGCACTTCAGGGCATTTAGCTCCGCATGTGCATAGCTCCTGCTCCCAATTCTTTGTCATCTAAGAGGCCAGTGCCTCCTTAAGACCTATGCTGATACTGTGGAAGGACAAGACCAGATGCATAATTTTATCAGAGGTTTCATCTCACCCATATAAACATTCTACTTGAAATTTATATTCATGACTCTGTTGCCCATGTACCGCCAGACCATCCTCCTGGTGTTTAACATGGTATGTCTGAACTGAAATAAAACTGTCAGTATTCACTATGCTCCCTTAACTCTGCCTTTTAGTGGTCAGGCTTTCCCTTACCATGGTATCTAGGAACTCAATGGTCATTAACAGATACTGTCACTATAATACCCCTGAAGGGAGATGAGCGAATTCCATGCCATTGTATGGATTGGGCACTTAGGCACAGAACAGATTTATCCACTTCCCTAGAGTCAGGAAGCAAGATGACTGCTGCCTGAAGGCTGATATCCAAAATACTCGAGTCCGATCTTCTTTCAGGGATATTTTTCAAAGGTCTTGATCCTGCAGGGGTCTCACACAGCCAGGAGGGCAAGGTTGGGAGCAGAGACTGTGAAGGCACCAAAACCGTGATGCTCACTATGTACTTTTCTGATGGAAGCAGTGGCCTCAATGTCTGCCCCCTTTTCGCCTCCGAAACCTCAAGCTATAGAAGAGCAATGCCTGGCTAGGTAACAGGTACATTGTGGGGACTTGCCTGCCCTTGTCCTTGTGCAAACTGACAGAGCCGTTCCCCTCTCCCAGTAGCTGCCAAGGAGGAGAAAGCTGGTGGCCGCATAGCAGAGCTGTCACCATCACGGCTCACGTTTCCCCACACACCCTGTCCTGCTCAGCAGTTTTTCCATGAACTTATCTGAGCAGCACTCCATGCTTTGTGCTATGAAGATCAAAGACTAGGTGTCCAGAATAAAAAGCTCACAGTTACCATGAGGCCTGTCTCTCAACATGCTGGGAATAGAAATGTGGCAATCAGACTTCAGGATGAAATCATATTGGACATGCTGGCTTAATCTCTAAAATATGAAATTGTAAGGAAAGAATTACAGCTAAAAAGCATTTTACATTTTAGAAAGCTGCTCTGACCCACGCTGGATCAGGAAAGAGAAGGAGAAGAGGGGGGGAAAAAAAGCTTGTGGGATGCAAACGATTATAGCCAGTTGGGTTAGGAAAAAAAAAATCCATCATCAAATAAACAGACTCCTGCTCCTGTACTATTATGCATGATTCTGTTTGGAAAGGAAACAGCTGACTTTGGCTTATTTCAATTCTCAGGATCAGATTATTTGTTATTTGCAAATATCTGGATGTTATTTGCAAATCTCCCCAAAGCTTCATGTATTTTAGCCCAACTCATACATTCATTTCACAATCATGTTTAGGTGGGATACAGTGCAGTATTGAGTTAGCTGCTCTCCCAATACACCTTTATTTAGCCAGTCCATCAGAAAGCAGGAACAATAGTCCATAGATAGCCAGCTGCAAAAGATGAATTACAAGCTGAAAAAATGAAGAAACAAGCAATTTGTGGGTTCCTTGTTGAAAAACATTTGCAATTCAATGAATATTTTCTAATGCACATCCAAGAACAGAGATTCTCACCCTCCTGCGCCGTGGGTTGCAAAAAAACCCTAAAGGTTTTGAAAGTTTTGCGTTATTCCCATGTAATCATGAAGAGAGGACTGGGATGATAATGACAATGATGATGAATGATGCCCCACTTGATGGCACACCTTGAATTTCTTCGTTAACACAAAAGCATGGCAGATTGCTGTAGCGATGTTTGAACTGCATCTTGACTATATGGCAAAACTATCAAAACCAGAGATTAAAGAGACACCTTGCCTGCTTCACTTATCAGTAAAAGTTTGCTCCTTTCATTGTTCGGTGTTGTGTCGGGCAGTAAAAATCCATAAATGTTAGTGTTTCTCAGCTTTCAAATAATCAACATGCTCATTATTTTTGCAGGGTTGTGGGTGTTTACAGATGTCACATCCAGAAAGATTTTTCCTGAAATACTGATAAACCATGTAAACACTGTCACGTGGCAGGTTATGGAGTAAGGTCTCTTACTGCGAGCCTAACCCTGGCCAAGGGGGTGATGGACTGACCCTTGGGCACCTGAGAGCAGCGACAAGGGGAATGACTGGGGTTTTTACGTTCGGTTTCTCACTTTTTCATCAATGCTGACTTCTGATCGCAGGATGATTTATCCAGCCCATCTCCATCTGTCCACCGTGCCTCTTTGCTGAAGCAAACACACACCAGCCAGCGGGACCCGCTTCCCAGCCGCCTCCTTCCCTGCCAGTGCATTAGCACAGCTTTTCTCCCCTTCCTGCTTAAAAACCTGCTCGACCATCCAGGAACGCACCTGCCCTCGGAGTCTGTGGCTGCAGCCCGACCGATTACCCATGAAAACTGCACCATTAGGTTCCTCACGGAGAGGAGGCTGTATTAGAGACACTCAGCGAGGCTCAGTGGGAAACTAAGTTTATTAACAAGAAGCAGGAAGCATCGTGTGTAAGAATATCTCTACACTTGCAGTACCTGGAGGGAACATTATCACTTATCAGCCTAATATTTCACTGCAGTCTTTCTTTCACAGGCTCTCGCTTCCTTCTCCTCACACAATAGCCTAAACATGCTAACAGACAATTTGCAAAATATACCAAAAACGTTGATAATTTGGATGAATTTTCAGGATTTTTCTGACCAGCCTGGTGAGAAGAGAGAAAAGAAAACAAAGGTGAACAGTGAGTGAAACACAATTGGGCTAAAACCTGTGTATTAGGTCAAGAAAGGAAAAAATCTCTGCAGGATTCCAGGGGGAGATTCTATTTTATTGGTGTTTTTATGTACAAATGGAAAGGTTAATAGAAGTTCTGAGCAGAAAGGTTCATGGAAAATTGTCATCTGTATGTGTTTTCTTTTTGAAGTAATAGTTTACAGGAGTCAAGGGAGGGGGTAAAACAGTAAAGGCCAGAGGTAAATTGGAGGTGGAATGGTTTGGAAGAACTTTGACAAAACCACTTAAAATTAGGGAATGCAGCTTTATCAAGACTGAAATGCATTCCTGAATTATGCCAATTTTTGCCCCAGTTTTGTTTTGGAGGAAAGGAAAGGGAAGGGGATGAATGCTAACATTGAAACTACCATTGGGTATAAAATATTTTTATTTTTCTTCTCCAAATTAATTTTCATTTAGATCCATTTTTCTAATTGAAATGACTTAATAGGTTGTCCATAAAATAACAATGAATATCAAAACAAACACTAGAAAGTTTAAATTAATCCTAAATGAATCCCTGGGGTATGTTTTCTTTTGCAAAGAATGATGTAGTTTTCCATGCTTGGTTTTAAGCCAGACTGGAAGCAAAGCTGAAAAGAGACAATGCTGGGCAAAGCACAACTTCCATCGTTTGTCCAGCGATGGTCCCTGTGTGGAGCAAGACAGGAGGAGACAGCTGCTAGGTCTGAGCTCCTCTCCAGTGTGGTCTCAAGAGCAAATTGTTCTCATGTTAAAGGGCTTGTTTTCATTTTGATTTATGTTTTGTTTAACATAATGTCTGTTGTACTGATCAGACCAGAGGTCTGCCTAGCCCAGTATCCTGTTCCAACAGTGGCCAATAGAATGGATTTTCCAGGGAAAGGAGATAAAACCCAATTCCTGGATAGAATGATTTTTCCTATCATATCAACTCAGCCCTGGAAATGAGCCCTGTAGGGTTTTCTTGTTTCATTGTTTTGCACATTATTTAAAAATTGGGATCTAATGGAAAGCCAGCAGCTAATGGAGAAGTTCTGTTGGGCTCTGAGGACTTCAGTGCTGAGGACAAGCAGTTTGGGCAGTCTGGGCATGGTGCTGGTGTATCTGCAAAGCTTTTGGAGCATGGGAAGCGTGAAACTATGGTTCTCTGCACCAGCCTTGTGGTCTGGCTTCAGCCACAGACTCAGCAATTGGGAGTTTGTATGTGGTGGAGGTTGCTGTGCACTGAGAGCCTCCTTGCCATCCTGTCCATGTTCCCAGGATTGACACTAGACCCGTTAGGCTTAATACGCATTGACTTAGTGTGAGCAACAGTAAACTGCAGCATCATCTCTTCCCCCACCGGCACGGGGGCAGAGGATGGCAGTGAGGCTGTCGGAGCTGAGAAGGCTGTTGTCATCTCCAAGCCTGGCAGATCATGCTTCCCTCCCAGGCCTCAACTGGGAGGAATATGATGAATACAGAAACTATTTCTGAAGGAATAAAATTCAGGTGATCCTTAGTGCTGAACTACACCCTGCTCTCCCACAGAGCTGATGCCATGGCAGGGTTTATGAAGTAGATTTCATTGTGGGCTGGAGAAACTAGTGCTCCCATTTTCCTCTTTGGGATGTGATTGATACTTAACCTGCCTTTTAAATCTATAGTCAAACTCTAAACTCTTCTTGCTGTGAACAATTTCCTCCTAACACGGGTGTATTAAGCCTAGAATTGCAGTGAGATGGTCAGGAAAATGTTGTTTTCCTCAGCCAGGAGAGCATTACCCTAGGGTCTGCAAGCAGCACTGCAGGGTTGTTTGTGCTCATGTTTGATAGAGGCATTTACGTGTGACAAGATAACAATCTTAGAAATTAGAAAGAAGCCTTAAAAAGGTCTGCTTTCAGTGGACTTAAGGATGTGACTTGCCAATTCATCGTGATGATGTTCCCTGTGAATGGATACTCATTTTGGAAGCTGTGCGCTATATTTCTAAGATTTTTACGCAATTTCCCAGGATATTGTGTCATATCAGCAGAAATTCAACATTATGTAGCTCTTAAGCAGCAGAATTTGACATTTCCGCTAAGCTTTAAAGAAAGTAGCATTGGTTCTTCTGATCCTGATACTTGCCAATAATTCAGGAAAAGCAGGCTTAGCCAAACTATAGATACAGCAGTTTGCTGCTGGCTAGGTTACTAGCTGAGCTTTTCAATATATTTTCAAGTGGAAACAGGATGTTCTTCAATTAGTTGGCAAACTGAAGCAAGAGGAATGGTGAAATGTTGAGCATAGATATTTCTCTGATCATTATCAGGAGTGCAGGTAGCTGGAAAACCTGTGAGAAATAATGACAGGTTTGCAATTGAGTTTGAACAGAGAACACATTTGAACATGAGAACATAACCACTTTTGTCTTGGAAACATGGAGAGAATTACCATGGAGAGATTAGACAGCCTTGATAGGTGGGTAGGTGGGTAAGTAGAGATAAAGGAATAGAAAGAAATCTGAACAGAAGCAGGAGAGAAATTAGGCTAGTAAAATAAAAAGTGGGTGTAAATGCCATTTCAGGGCTTTCCTCTGTTAGAACTCGGAGCACTTAAAAAAAAAAGACATAAGGGTTTTCTCTACAAGGAGAGCTGGAAAGGCAGGAGGAGAAAAATGGTTACCCAAAAGGCCAGTGCTCAAATTAGGAGCAAGATCAAGACACGCTGGCTGCGTTGCTCAGCCCCACAGTGCTCTACGAGACGGCGTCGAGCACATTTAGAAGATGGGAGCACTCCACAGCAAAACAGGCAAAATATTTCTTTGTGAAACTGCTCTCTGAAAGCCCAACACAGTAACTCATCTGGAGGGAGAGTGGTGGGGAACTGCCACTCTCGACTCACCGCGGAAAGATAAGTTGCTGTGCTCGAAGACGGATCATCCCCCAGCCGTCCATTGCACTTTCTGCCTGAACTGCTGCCGTCTACAGAGAATGTCAAGTCCTTGGGGCCTCGTCTCCCTGCATCTCCCACATGATGTCAAGGGCCTGGCAAACACCTTCCCAATAAATTATTGTTATTGCAAGGAAGGGAACAGGCAGGGAAAGGACTTTGCACAGTGATCCTAGCAACATTCTGCCTCCAGAAAGCACATGTCGTGGGAGAATTTCAAAATGCTTCCAGGAGCCGAGGAGGCAGATGCAAGTTAGAAACCTTTGAAGGAGATGAATAGCAGGAAGCATCTCTAAAAGACCCACAACAGCATTACCGCAGAAAAAACAGCTGCAAAATGAGGTAATGACTCTTCAATATTCTCCAATATGCTGGCAAAGTCCTCTGTGTTTCATCTCACTATCTATCAATGTAGCATTAGAAGATCTTAAAGTGTTTACAAGTGGATGCAGGGTTAGTCCAGTGGCCTCGTGGGGATGCTGACCCTTCTTTCCGCAGGAGGCACAAGGCAAAGGTCATCCTTCTCCATGCACTCAGCAACACAAGAACCAGACCCCACAGCATTTTTTTTTCTCAGAGTCCCCTCCTGGGCACTTACTCTAAAATTGCTTTCTGCCACATATTTCTTTCTCCTCGGATATTAAAAAATAATTAAAGATAAAAAATAAGAACAGAGAAAGGCTGGAGGAGGAGGACAGAGGAGGGGAAAGCCCTGTCTCTCTGTGTCCCTCAAGAGCCGAACAGCATGTACAAAATCATTGCCGCTCAATGCACAAATGACATCCTGATTTGTGAAGGACCTGAGCTGGCTCTCCCAGCGCAGCACGAGCCTCCAGTGCCACCACGTCCTGCTCCACTGCAAGAGGGTGTAATCTGCTGGCATCCAGGGCAGGGTAGAGCCCACCTGGAATGGAAACTTGGTTGGAAAAAAGCTTCAGAGGGGATTGACTCAAGCAAGTGCCTCTTCTTTATATAAAAGAGACCTTTCTGCATGCAGGCAGCAGAAGAATAGATGGAGACCTGTCAAAAAGTGATGCATAGGCAGCTAAGTGAAGCTCAAGCATTCATAAAGAAACAATGTTATCAAAGATGAATAGCTTGAAAACTGCTTTTAGGAACATTTACACAGGGTTTCACCTCCTGGCAACACAGAAACGTCAATGCTGCTCCGGCAAGCTGACTCATAGCAGAGCAGGAGAGCTTTACAGAAGGCTCACGCTATTTTTTAATTCCGCACGAAGGTCTGTGCAGAGGTGTGTGTGTGGAGGGGTGGGGGGTACAGCACCGAGGAATCACCCTAAATTGGCTCAGAGAAGAGTTGTTTTCAGACTCCTTGCCACGCTTTATTAGCGTGGAAATTCAATAATCTCATTAATTACAGAAAATAATGTAAGGTGGATCTGCTGGGCTCCTGAACAATTTGAGCTCTCCTTCTGTGGGTAATTGCCAATGACATGTCTGAGAGAAATATCACAAAGATACATAACAAAGGGCAGCGCAGCTTTACAGCATAGATCTTGTTGCTATGGGAACTTGTCTTTGCTCCTATCCCGGAGCTAGATGATTTATGTATGTGCAAGAGTTCCTTTATTTTAGGGCTTTTGCAAAAGAGAAAAAACCCTATCAGATCTCTATCCACATCTATCTATCCGGTTATCTATCCAGTTATCTAATAATTCTTTCTTTATTATAATTACCTGTCTATTACAATCTTTATCCATTGCCTCATTCTTCCGAATATTGCACTCACTATCTACTTTTGGGGGCCAAGATGTAAGACAAGCTGAGGGAAGAAAAAAACGTGGACATCAGTTACTCTTTGTGCGTGCTGTATGGACGTGACTGCCATTCAGGAGCCGAGGTGAAACAGTCAAGCCGTGTGTCATGAGCCCCTACTGCCCTAGTGATGCTCTCTGTGCCCACATGCAGCAACATGACAAAAGCATCTCCCTTGTTTCTGAAGCGTAAAGGGAATGGTGGAGCAGGAAAAACACTCAGATCTCACTCCCTGTGAATGGTCAGAGAGCACAAGGGTCTCCCACAGCTGTGCTGGGCATTTGAAGGTGGAGTACTAGGAGAAAATGCTGAAAATCCTGAAATGACTCTCCAAAAAATTGAAGCTGGAGCATAACTCCCATTAATAGACCTCTTTGGTCTGTTCATCTTGCATAGCAAGTGTTTGGGTGGCTACCTTGGGTGGCCAGGTGATGTTTGGCTAAAAGGTGGAAATACAGTATCTTAATTCAGAAACAGGCAAATTTGGCTGCAGCTGTTGGCCATCTTTGCATTTCATGACTTGTTAGGCATTTCCCGGTAAGCTCTTGGGTCAAGATATACCTGAATGTAATAGGAGGTCTTTTTTTGTGTGGTGGTGTTTCTGTTAGGGTCATTGGGTGCTCCAGCGGGACTGTATAAACTAACTGTGCATCAATAAGAAACTACCGAAAGCTTCATGGTAAAAAATGAATATCTTGCAATCACCGAAGACCCATCAAAGAAGACATTCAAATTCTGGTGTGCACAAGGATTTAGATGATTTTGAGACACAAAGCTGGTCCTGGGAGTTTCTACCTCTAAATTTATTTCATTCCACATCCCCTCCAGTTATATGAAACTCCTTTAAACGTGTACATGTGTTTGTGTAGAGCATTGAGTGTAACAACTTGCAAGTTCAAGATATGATATGGGAAACCTGGCCAGCAGCCATGTTCAGGTCCAGGTTCATCTTTAAATCAATCAAAACAAGACCCTGAGAAACCACCTGACACCTCTGTTAAGTCACAGCAGTATCTAAAATGCGATCTCACTTTTATTTTGCCACATGCTGTAGCATTACTCAAGGCTATTATTTTACTGGAAGAGTGAACACGATGCATGTGACTTTGTTCACTCCATGGCTGGAAACAATTGTCTTCTTCTAAAATGTATCAGCAAGTCAGTGCTTTAAATTTTTGAAGGAAAAAAAAAATCATGTGAACGACTTGATCTTGAAAAGAAAGAAAGTGAAATTCCATATTTATGAGAGTTTTCTTTTAGCCTGGAAATTCACTGATCAGTGAAACCTCACTTTGCAAGTTCAGGGAGCTGATTACACTCCTGGTCTAATCAGTTCCTTGCTGCATGGAAACCTCCTCCATGTAGACCTCCTGCTTGACTTTTCCCCCCCTAGACCAGCTGTGGTCGAACCATGGCTCTGCCTACTTTGAAATACTGAATCATGAAATGGAAACTGCCTGTGAGGTTACAAACGATGAGACAAGCCTCGTGGTGTTTAAAGCACTCTTTGTAATTTCTTGGGTCCTCATCATGTGGATGGCACACTTGCAGAAACCACTTTCCTAATTCATGTCGAAGATAAAAGTTAATCCCTTGGCACAGCTGATTGACGCTTCATAACAGGGCTCTGCTCCCACCACGAGTCTGTAGCCAAGAGCAGCAGCTCACTCCTCCCCTGCTTCCTCCCTCACCCTGAGTTTCAATTCCTTAAAGCTAATCAATATCCTTATTAATGTTCCAAAATCAATCATCCTAATAAAGCCTGGAGGGAGCTGAAGGGTTGCTATTCAGCACTCACCTTTTATTATCCTGACTGTTTATTTCCCCATTGATAAAACTGTCTAACTTTATGACAGATTACGGGTGAAACTGCAGTACTCAACACACTTGTCAGCCCTAGAGATATGTTGTGTTATTATTACTATTTCGAGAGCCTTTTGCTTACATTCCCTGGTTGTATGGATGCTTTAGAAAGAGTCCCTGGCTTTGGTCTGCTGGAATATGATAGGGAGTGCTGCAGCTCTGTGCTACACATCAAACAGATAATAATCGGTTATATCTATTCAATTATAATATTGCCCTAGGCCATGGCACTTTGTTTATGCAGTAGGCAGTGCTCTGTGATCTGCAGCAAGATTGCAAGATACATGCGGGGTAGATCACCTCGTGGTAATTCACAGCAAATCAGGTGAAGGTGCATTCAGAGGCATGATCCCTAAAGCATCGGGGGAGAATGGCATTTCTCTTTCAGTTAAATCTCTCTTTTCCATACAGAAGTTGTGCCAAGAGCCTGGAAGAAAAAGAGAGAGAAAGACTACAATTCCTTGCAGAAGAGCAGCGTCACGGACGCGTTCCTGCAGAGGCAACTCAGGAGTGGTGGGCACAGGCATGCGTCATGGGAGGGAAGCAGTTGTAAATGCTCCTCAGTCTTCTGAGCACTGCATTCAGTCCCTAGCTGCTGTACGTGTCTACATGTATATTTCAAGGAAATTCAAGCGCGTGGTTGTTTCTTCTTTCCTGGGCTTATTGATCAACCATTTAAGAGCACAGAGTAGGAGAAGAGACTCCAGGTCAGGTTATCGTCTAAGATCATTCCAGCAAGGAGCTGAGATAGGAAGGGAAATGAAAGTCTATAAATGAAATCAGCCTTTCCTAAGTGCCCTCCTTGACCTTGCACGCAGTGTCTGTCCTGGCCAGCAGCCTGCTCTGCTCACCGGCTTGCAGGGAGCCCCTGGCAAGGAGAGCTGGGCTGGGAGCACTGGGGAGGAGGTCTTCGGTTGTGCAGCCTCTCCCTGGTCTGGAACACGTCTCCTCCCTGCCTCCATCTTTAGACGAGAGGGTCTGAAGCTCCAGGGAAAACTCCTTTGGCTACATTTGGAGGAAGGCATCTGAAATGCTTCTCTCTGACAATCCTGGAACAATTTCTGTACCCCGTACAGTAAATCTTTTACCCAAAAGATGGCAAGTGAATGGGGAGATTGACCCTGGAAGGACTGACAGCTAGGCAGACAGAGGCCTTTCTTACTTACTGGGGCCAGAAAAGAAAATGTATCACTTACTTCTTTTCAGTTAACCAGTATTAGACAAGATCATTCACACCAGTCATCAAACTGATAATGAGACAGGCCCCATTTCAGGGAGATTATTGCTTTATTATGGAGGAGGCATTCGGCAGATGTCTTAATTTTACAGAATTCATTTCACATTATCAAGATTTCTGTCTATCTTATTTGATTTAACGTTTGTTAAGAGTGATTTTTCTCTCTCTAATGCTTAAGACCAGTGCAGTCCAATCAAGCAAATTGTCTGTAATTTAAAGAGTTCCTGGGGGATTCATAACAGCAATAGGACCTTTTGGGGTTTCTTCCGAAAAAGAAAAAAAACGCAGAAAATACATCCTGTGCTAATGATTTCTCTCATCGTAGTCTTCTTTTATCCCAGCCTTTCCTGCCAATATGCCCGTATAGCACAATTCCAGATAAATCAGCAATGCAGTGAAAAGTGGCATGAAAGCAGCGTCACAAAAAGAAAAAAAAACTTGATTGAAGTTGTGAGCTAGCGAGAGAAATGTGAGCCCATCCGAATCTGAATTAATTAAAGATTTTATTAGCATCTGATGGCGCCCCAGGGAAAAGTACTTTTTTTTAATCCTCTCTCTGTTTTAAAGGCAAAATACCAAGCAAATGCATTTAAGGGTCATGCCAAAAAAATTTGTTTTTAGGGTGACACAGCTATCATCTGGCTGAACCAAATTACTGGTTATGGTGCAAACAGGGCCAAGCCAGTTGGGTATTTTTCTGTAGCAAGGAACTGGCAGGCCTGTAATGATTGGGAACTCAGCTGAGTAAGAAAATCAGTGCATTTTCAAATTTTACTGTTCTTTTTTTAGTTTTTGCAGTAGAAGGGAGTACTGAAAACTCTGCATAGCTAAATAGCCCCATGCAAGGGTCACATAGCAGCTGGGATCTCCTGTCCCTCCATATCTCATCACATTCAAGCCACCAAAGCAGCCAAGAGGATGAGCCTTCTGCTCTGCCATCCCCTTAGGTACATTGCCTCAGTTGCATGGGGCTGGGGGTCCTGCAGAAACAGCCTAAATTATGGAAAAGGGGGCCCGGGGAGCGCTTGAGGGAGAGGAATTTAAAAAACAGCGGCCCCAAACAGCAGCACGTGTTGCTAGCTCCACCTGAGTGCATCAGAAGCAGAAACACTGCCAGATTTACACAGTGTTTGCCATTGAGCTGTGAAATCCAAGCCCCGCTCCCTGGACATGCTCTGCTGAATTAAGTCAGGAGGCAGGAAGAGGATAACTCCTCCTTCCACCCACCTCTCCCTCCCCTCCCCGTCCCCCTCAGAGCCTGGGCGTTATAACAAGGCATTTTCCTCCCAGGCAGAGAAGAGATTCACCCAGACCCCAAAGGCTATGTGCAAGACATAGACGGCATGCTCACGTGTCAGTAAGTGCTGGCGTTTGCTAGTGCAGCGATGCATTAAGGATAATGACTAGAGCAGATCAGATATTTAAAGAAAACCAACCTATTCATAATTTATTTTTTCAAATAAAAGCATTGGCTCTGTGTTGCAACACTTAGCTGAGTCATTATATGCCATGTTCATAGGTGGCTACCAGTAGAGGTGTCACCAGAGATCTTGCTTAAAGTTCTAGCATAGTCGTCAGCAATCAGGAGGAGCAAGAGACCTGAAACAGTAGAAGGCACTGCATAAGGTGTGGCCTGGTACAAGTCACAGCTTGACTGAGTCATTTCTTGGGAGACTGATTGAGCTTGCAAAGCCTTGGCGAGAGATTTGGCAGCAGGGCATGTTGGGGAGAAGCAAAAAATGAGTGGAACCCATGTGGGGTGTGAAGTAGCAGGTGAAGATGGTCTTTGGGGCAATGGGCTTTCTGGAAAAGGCAGTTTTGGGAGCTGTAAGCAAGGAAACTGCTCAATGCTGACCACGTTTTGGGAACCGGGATTTCAAACATGCTTTGTAGAGAAATAAAATCACTTGTCAAAGAAACACCTGGCTCCATTGTCAAAATCTCCAAAAGAAACAGTTTCCAAGAGACAGATTATTGGCTGACTTCTTGGGCCAAAGCATAGCAATGATCCTATGCAGCCATGCCAGCAGTTGCCAGTCCCTGGGATGTGCAGATTTTAAGCCCTAACAATGATTCATCCAAAAATTTAGTCTTTGACCTTCCTGCTTTAGACACACACTCCAGCAGCAGAGAAGCAGGGGACTATGCTACTTCAGAAAGCCCTTCTTCAAAACATTTCCCTCAAAAATCCAACTCCTGCACTGTGTTTGAGAGCCTGATGGCGTGAATGATCCTGGCTTGGTGCAAGAGCCCTAGCACCCCATGAGAGGGATGCTGATAGCGGCTGGGGCAAAGAACCACTGTTCCTCTAAGGATGAGAAACGTGTTTCCCAGTCTGGCCCGGGTGGATGGGACTTGTGGCAGGCACAAAAGGGAGGATTAAAAAGGCTGATCTGTTTGAAATAAGTAATCCAGGCTTTTATGTAGACTCCATAGGAGGAGATGGAAGCTTCGACGGGGAACTCCCCGCAACAAACCCTTTCCCATTACTTCTTTTCTGCATTTCATGCACTTAATTATTTTGATAATAAACACACATGATATCAGGAGAAGCAAAAAATAAATAAATAAAGACCAGAAAAGTTAATTTTGGTTCAAGAAGCCTTAAAGTGAATGCTAAGATGTGAGTCGTCTTGTTTTAACATGCGAGTAGCCAGGACGGTAAATGAGTCATCATGCTTTTGCTGAACATCTTCATTGCTTTAGTTTCAGTGGGCCTATGGACTGCTTGAAGAAGGAGTTTTGCAAACAACAGAGCCATGTCCCAGCACTTGTCTCAACAGACACTGACGGAGGTGTTCTTCGCTGTGGGTACCTCTCTTAATGCCAGGATGGCTGGGCACATATAACAGCATTTTTCTTCGGGGTCCCAGGTGGCCACAGTAAGCAGCTCCCATGCTGGCTGGGAGAAGGTATCTCTGGGGGACAGAGCAGTAGTATCCCGATTTTACAGCTTAAAAGCTGAGATACAGTTTGTTTGTCTAATTTGAGGCAAAGCAAGAAAGCTATGGCAAGACTGGGGAGCGCCCTCAGATCCCAGCCCCAGACAGATGGCCAAGCCAGCAGCACCACTGTTCTTTCACTCTGAACTTTCAGCAGCGGAGAAGCATAAAATGAATTTACTTCTGCATATGAGCAGATGTTGGAAGGGAGATTTGTTTTCCTGTTCTTTTTGCAGTATCTGCCTAGCTCTGCTGGAGGCTGAGTAAATGAGATAAAATGCTGAGCCAAAGCTGCAACACCCACTGATGCAAATTTTTCTTGGCCAGTGCTCATGGCCACCTTCATTTTCTGCAGACAAGGGAGTGTCTGGTGCTCAGACACTAGAAAACCATGAGTTTGCTTCAGAGCCTGATAATTTCCCACAGCCCAGCCTACACATAACAAGGGATCAGCCAACCAACAAATGATTTTCTAAACTTTCAACACAGATGGCCTCTCAGAAGAGGATGGGATACAGTTCTGTCTTCGTCCTGAGCTTGGTGGCCTGGTGACCTTCAGTTATTCTGAAAAGCAAAACTCCTTCTTGCAGAACTAGCAGCAAGGCCATCCCTATGGGATAATGCAACAGTCACTCACTTTCACATTCTCAGCTTCGTATTAGATTGCAACACAGACCCCATTGACAGACAAATTAGCCAAGTCAACAGTTGAAGGATTCTCACTGCTAATGATCTCTGGTCCATGAAGGCAAACCTAAAGACTTTAGGCTATACAAAACCATTGCAGATGAGGAACCCAGCTGTTGATACAGCTGGCATCAATAAAGCATTTGTAATGTAGAGTCCAAAAGAGATCTGTGTATAAAGCACACTGCTATTGAGAAATCATGTAAGTCAAGGGCTGTGCTGTTTATGTAAACTTGGTAGTGAAATCTCCCTCAGCCCTCTGCTGTACAGACAGCCCAGCCTACCAGGACTGAAGAGGTTGCAAATGCACACTTGGTAATGCACAAGGTTCCCTCCAGCAGGGATAACGCTGTGGGATTACAGCCACATGGAAGGTAACAGCCACAGGGAGGAATAGAAGATGATGGTAAAAGCAGGATCCTAAAAAAAAGCAGACCTACCCTGGGCAGGGAAGCAGGAACAGATCCAGGACGCTAACTTAAGGGTATGTGAATCTTCAGCGCATATAGTAAAAAAAAAGTGTGGGAGCTTTCTCAGAAAATGGGTCTCAAACATTTTCAGAGCAATGCCTGCAGTGTATGAGGAGGGGGGCTGTAAGTTCATTCCTCCCCAGCTGAGCTCGGGGCTCCACCACTGCTATCAGGGCACCTCCAGGGAAGGGACCACTTGGGTCCCAGGACCCTGTCCAAATACTTCAGCTTCACTGCATAGCTGAGATGCTAAAGGACTCTTCTGGGAAATGCCTTGCATAAATGAGCTTGACCAGACTGGAGTAAGTTATAGACCCAAGGAGTGGAGTGAGGGAAACTCAAACAGGAATCAGCTCCCCTGGGTAGGAACCAAGGAAAGCCGGAGGTGTGCCAGTCCAAAGGGCAAGGCAAGGGCACAGTCAAAAAACAGAAGAAAGGGAGATAGTTGGAGTCCAAGAAAACAGTTTGTAAGGTCAGGTGGTGGCTGTGGGAAGGTTAAGAGAGGAAAGGATCAGGTCTCGAACAGGGCTGGAGGAGGCAGAGATTGGATACTGGTTTACAGGGAAATTAGCGCGCTGGGGGCAAAATAGTCTTAGGCACACGAGTCTAAAGAAACACTGTGCCAACAGCTTTTTTAGGCAGTAGAAGTGCTGAAATGGATGCTAGAAAGCCTGTCTCCTCCAGGCTGGTGTGACTGTGTGCTTGCTGTTGTTTGACCTGCTCCCACCTGGGACCGGTGAGGCTGTCTTGCACTGTAAGACTGAATCAGGCCCAGCAACATTTACTTGCTCCGTACAGAGAAGGGATTTTTGAAGATTGATTAGCTAATATTTGCACAGAGCTTTAAACATGTCAAGGGGTTGGTTTAACTAGGATTTTCACTGCTGTACAGTGATCTGCAGGTAAAAAAAAGAGGCAGAATATGTTGGCAAACAGGGTCATAGCTTGCTGGGTTACAGAGCTGGAACTGTCCTCTTATCCAGCTTTGTAGGAAGAGTCTACAATGAAACTGAAATGTCTCTTCAAGACCTCACTCTTCAGGTCACAAAGCAGGCTTGCTACATCTTTGGAAACAGCCAAAGCTTTCTGGGGGCTGCAGGACCTAGGACACAGTGAGTCTGGTTCAGAAGTGATGTTGGAGGAGCTATACCAGGGCTTTCTGGTCTCTGTAATGTGGATGCTAACCCCACACAAGCTGTTGCAACCTGGTACATAGGCAGCGTCCTGTGCACACATGGATGGGAGGGAGCTGTTACTGCTGATGGTTGTACGGTATTTAGGAAGAGATGCAGAAAGAGCCATAAGAAAGTTTCAGGGCTGTTCACCACCCTTGTACTGGCCAGACTGGACCTTCTCGGCTCTCACTGAAAGCCTGTTTTCTCCTGCCTTTCCCCTCTCCCCCTTCCACAGCCTCCTTCAGCGTTGCTCTTCAGATCCCCTCCTCACTGCTTTCCTCCTGGGGCAAAAATCCCTCTTGAGGACTGGCATGGAGGCAGCCCTTGCTCAGCCACCGCAGGATTGCATGAGGAAGGGCTCATTGCCTGTCCCCCCAGCAGTCCGCCTTCCCTGGGGACCTCCCTGAGCTGTTACCTGGACGGGTCTGCATTATGCCTTGCCCACCTGCTCCACGGCTATCAAGCCAGAGACGGATGTTGCTGAACAGGACAGGAATCCCTCAGGCAGCAGTTGTCACAGCTAATGCCTGCTTTGTTATGGAATTAATTACCCTTCACCTTCCATAAAAATGAGGAACCCCTTACTGCCCGCTGGTAATTGGGAAAGTGGGCCAGGTTTCATGATAAACAGTAATGTCTGTGTCTTAAAGCAGAAATTATCACAATAAAAGAGGCAGTGGGTGGTCTTCCAGGATGGTATATGCATTTCCCTTGCCTCTGGGGTGATGCACTGGTCTGCCCTACACACCCACGGCATGGTTCCATACCAATGCTGCAGCTCACAGCTGTGGCGAGCAGACAGTGCGGGGGCAGAGCACAGCAATATTGGGCTTTTAAAAGCTTGTTGGCGGTCTTTTTCCACGGAAAAGTCAGGTACCTGACCCGGGGGCTCTGCCATCTGTCTCCATGCTGACAAACCCTCCTGCAACCACCTGAACTTCAAAGTTTGGTGGGAGCCAAATTACTTCCCAGTGCTTCCCAGAGGGACTAGACTAGTTAAGAGGAGAGATGTCAGTGCTGTCATGGGAGGGCGTGGAGTATATCTCACAGGGGACTCCTTAGCAGGGAAAAAGAGAGGGAAATCTGGGCCTTTCTGTCTACAGGAAGATATGCTGAGTATCCACTTCATCCCCTTGTCATCAGAGGGAAGAAGGGGTAAAGGAGAGAGAAACAAAGCTGGTAATTAGCTTCCTTGGGTATCCCAAGATGATTGCAGTTCAAAGTATTTGGTCAAGACCTTGCTGCACGCTTTCTCGCTGTACTAGACAGAGCGAAAGAGGACAAATGAGTGAGAAAACAAGGAAACCGGAGAGTTCGTCTCATTGTTAATTAAGTGTCTCGTGCTTAGAGGAGCAATTTCTCCAGCTGCCTCTGGGTGGAAGAGGCACTTGTGAGCATTAGGAGAGAATCCTGTAGGTAGCATCTTAATAAAGCCAACACACTGCATCAAGGAAAAGGAACAATGAGGAAAGAAAAACAAAAAGAAGAAATTAAGCTTAGTGTCTCACTTGCAAGGCTAGAAACTGGCCCAGAAACTCCAGTAAAGCTGGTTGGGCGAGGGCTCCATTTCCATGGGAGACAGCTGACAGGAGATGTCTGGCCAGGCAATGAAATCAGTTTCCCTAGAAATCACAGAAAAGCTGTTCCACCTTCCCCCCCCCAAAAAAAAAAAAAAAAAAAATCTGACTGCTCCTGGCTTTGCCTTTGAAGGCAGATGTTCACAGTGCAGTGTAAGGGGTTAACCCTCCAGTGCTCCTCTGTGGTGACAGCACTGTGCTCTACCCACTGCTGGGAAAACGCTGTGACAGAAGAGGACCTCCGAACAGCACTGCTCTTGCTGGATGGTTGAGTGCCTGGGAGCTGAGGGCTGGGAACCGGTGTTGTCTGGTGATCCCTAAAGGAAATCCACGGGCTGTCATGGGCTGAGTTTTGGCTGCCCTGCAGTGAATGACATCAGTCTTTTGAAACTATGTTGGTGAGAGCCTGTGGAAGGCACAGTGCCCTCCCCAGGGACGGCCGTAGCCAGTGCCACTCCTCCACTGGCATGAGGAAGCATTGTATTAGGTTTTTTAGAGGCAGCCCCACAAGGGTATTGACCTGCCTGACTCCCACATAGGTGCTGAGCACTTGTGCAAATCAGTGGAAATTCAGGACGTTGTTGCCCTTATGAGGTAATGCCCTTACTGCTCGTGACAGCTCGTAGCCTCGGTTGCCCCACTGTGCACTGGAAAGGGGTACAGCTCCCTGCTCCTCTTCAGTCTGGGTAATTATGTGCTACCGTGGGGCAGGATTAAAAATACTGATGAACATGTGGAGATATTGTTACTCTGTTCCTCCCAGACCTGACCTGGGTAGGAAATCTGAGTGCTGAACCAGTTGTGAATTCTCTCCTATACTGTCTGCTAGAGAGCAGGAGCTGATGTCAAGTAAACAGAGGGAGGATGTCTGTAAATTAAGGGAACACTGAGAAATGTTTTAATACAGAATAACAGAAATTGCCTTCTCCTTCATAAACCATCCTAAGATGTGTAACTCACAATGTGTGATAGAGACAGGTACAAATGCCTCTGTGCACTCTGTTTTATAAGTGGCTCTGTAACAGGTGTTATCATTTTGTCTGCTCAGTATTTTAACATCATTCATTTGTGCCATTGCAACGTGGCACAACAACGCATCTTAGAAGAATTCACTGGGAAGAAGCAATTGCTATGAATCACATCGTATTGTCATTATGAATAAAGTACATCTACACGCTGTGCCTTCAAGGAAAGCGTGGAAGAGACGTGCTCACCATTCAGCTTCTCACGGACCCGCATTTACTTTTCTCCTTTCATTTCAGTTGTTCTCAATCTGCCCCTGCACAAATAATCACATCCCAAGACTCAAAGGGTTTTTTTTGCCTCCCTTTTATTCTTTCTTTTCTTTGTTTACCGGTTGCGAAGGCTGGCTGACCATGACTGGTGGGCTTTCTGGAACAAAGAGTAGAGCTAGCTAGCGCTTGTAGATGGATGCTTTTGTGATTGACTTTAACAGAATCACAGAGAAAGTCAGGTTGGATAGCATCTCTGGAGGTTGCCTAGTCCCACCCCTGCTCAAAGCAGGGCTAACCTGCTCGCTACCGACTTTCTAGTATGTCAGCCTGGGAAATCGAAATCTTCAGGGACTTAGAAAAGATGAGAAGAAGAGGGAAAATCAGAAGAGCCCTTCACACGCAGCAGCATGAAGGTCAGGCTACTGTCCTTAGATTTGCGTATGCTGATCCTGTCTCTGTCTGGTTCACAGCAATATAGAATATGTATTTACTGATTAATTAATGAATTAATTAATTTATAGAAATCCCAAACCAAGAAATGCTGCTTTCACCCAGAGTAGGAATATGACCTTGAGACTGCGAGAGCCTCAACTTTCAAGCCCCGGCCATCTCTTTTTTCAGCATGAATCCTGGTTTCTCAGCGCTCGGATTTTAGTCAGAAAACAAATGTTTTGTCCCAGTTCCATTTCTGAAACACATGTCTCCCATACTTTGAGTTTTCTCTGTCACAATTGGGAAAAATACCCAAAACAGAAAGGAAAAGACAATTTTCAAACCTCAGAAGTTGGCACAAAATGCAATTGCTATTTTCTCCTCCACTTTCACTTTCTTAAGTCATTGTTCTGAGAGATCTTCCTGATATTTTTTATTTCTCTCCCCCCTTCCTATTTAATTTTCAATCTGGTCTCTCTCTCTCTCTCTCTCACAATTCTGCCTGGCTGCTATCCAACAGGCCTGTCCAGTTTCTCCTTGTACAAGCATATAACACAAAAGAATACAAAGAAGACTGGAAATGCAATTATAAAACTGTCTCTTCCTCCCAGGCACAGTTTTTTAGACAGCAGCCTCCCTTTCAGCGCAGTTGGAAGGAAAAAAAATAGTAACTAGAACCCTTCCGAGCAATGTCATTATTTATTCTGGATGAAATGTCCTGCAGGAAACTTTAATTAGACCACATGTATGATAAACTAACAGAACAGGCTGAAGGAAAAAAATTAAACAAATAAAAAGGGTAATGGTGCAATTACCTATATTCCTTAAAGGCGTAACTCTTGGAGGTGAGCCCAGTTTATTCAGAGTTCAGGAGCTGAAACTGGGACACGCACATTGAGGTTGAATATAGTGCACACACACACACACACACATGCACATGCATAAAGTTTTCACTGAAATAGTTTTTCACTGGATATTTGGGCTTTTCAACTAAAAGAAAATACTGGAAAATACCTCCTCACAAACAAGAACTGTCTGCGAAAGCAAAATTCTGGGGTATTCAGTTAGTACAAGAAAAGCTTCATAGTTATGTGGAAGAAAATCTCCTCTGCCAGAGCCGCTGTAAGATATACATGCATGTCTTTGTGCGTGTGCGAGTTTGTGTGTGTGTGCATGTGTGCGTATATGCGTATCGATACGTGTACGGGCATATGTGTATCTGTACAATGGAGTATTTATTTTATGAAAAAACTTTTTAAACTGTCAGCTAAATTGCTTAATTGCAGAAAAGTAGGCAAAAAATTTGTCATAAGATCAGCACTGTCTGAAAATACAGTATCAGCAATTAAAAGAAATAGCCAACCCACCAACTGCTGAGCGGCAATCTATAATCCATGTTGCAACATTCTGCTGATGCCTTGTGCATCCTTCTCCAATACTCATAATACAAAAAAAATATCATTTCAGACCTCAGGTGAGTATCCCTCAAGTGTTCCCTTCTTAAATGGTAATATTTATAAGCAAATATACAGCAAAAATATAGAAAATAAGAAAGATGAAAAATCAGAAGGAGGGGACTATGAGGTCAGCTGGGACACGCTGGACCTATTTATTGATGGAGAAGGGACTATAGAGCATGATTTCTATTATATACAGCATTTCCTACATTCCCCTGGAGAAAAATGGGTCTTCTTATTTTGCTCTTGCACTGCAAACAGAAGGCAGTTGGAGGGTCAAAACACATCTTCAGGTATTCAGCTGCCTTTAAATGGGAGGAGGGACTGGTGAGCACTGCAAAGTGAAGTGCTCTAGCTGACTGCAGCTCTCGTGAGCATCATGCACATGGCCTGCCACGGGCCAAGAAATCCAGCAGGAAAAGGAGAATTCAGTCTCATGGTCCATGATCTCTTGGGGATCTGTTGTGGTGAGATTGTCATCCAGGCATGTTTCTAGCTAGTTATCTTTCAGATAGAAAGAGGCAGGACAATTGTCACTGGATTTTAAGCCATTGTTTGGAAACAGTAAGCTTTTGAGATCCCCATTGAAGCTACTACTGAGCTAATGCAGACTGATGCCAAAGATCGTTGAGGCAATTGGATTTATAGAGGCAGAAGAGTAAACTATTACTAAAGACAAACAAACCAACTTTCACCATGGCTAATGTGACAGTTTTCCATGAATCACCTCTGTTTTTGATTGCTTTTTAGGCATTTAGGTAATGGCAGGTAAAAAACATAGTTGTTATTTCTTTCTTATGTGGCTCCTGAACATTAAATGGTGTATGGAACCAGTGGCGTCCAAAACATGTGGAAGGGTTCAAATTTCAAGTGCTCCCAATGAACAGAGGTATCTGCACCTTGGATTCTGACTTTTGACCATCTGTCACATTTAATGTACTAATACAAAGATGACAGCCCCTTAGCACCCCATATGGTCAGCCTTTCCTGTGAGCATATTGTTGGAAACACATCCTTTTGGGGATCCTACTTTAGCCTATACAGCTCTGGGTTTTCTCTCTCTTTCCATACAAGAATTGAAGACGAAGTCCTCATCATTTCCAGATGCCTCAGAATAGCTTTGTGCACCTACGGCAGTGCCTTGGAGACATCAGGGCATCTACACCTCTGCAGCGTGACATTCCTCCATGTGCTGCACAGGCAACCTTTGGCTTCATTTATCCGAGAGACAGCAGTGGAGTAGGAGGACTCCAAGGAAGAAGGGCTTTTGGGTTGCTTCAAACATACTGCAGCCCTTATTCAGCAGAGTATCTAAGCCTGTGCTTAAGGATAAACACATGCTCCAAGCTTCATTGCCTTACCCGAGATTTAATCCTATCAGTTTAAGCATATGCTTATGAACTCTGCTGAATTCAGTCCTTGAACTCACAAGCCTATTCCAATGGAGGAAAGGCAAAGATCACCAGTGCTTCAATAGGAGAAAGATAGGGCTTCCAGCCTTCATGCAAATATCCTGATTCAAAGAGAAAAAGGGAATTCAAAGAGAAGTTCAGAACGGATCTGCTCTGTCAGCAGCATTGGCTCCGGCTACTGTGTTTTTCAAAGTATAACATGAATGTGGTATATTAACATACAGTTAACATACAGGCACATTCATTGGGTGTATATGCAACGTGCCTTCCTGCTACACATTGATTTCTGCCTGATAAACATAATATGCGCTGATGAAAGATGGCAGAACCTGAAGGGATCCTGGCTTATCAACCACAAACGTCTGGAGGAATCAGAAGCTGAAATCAAAGGATAATAATATTTACATTTTTAAATGGACCTGCCACGTGCATTAAATCACAGGCTGTGTCAATCTTGCTGCCATTGCCCCGTAGCTCATCACATCTCACATTCTCAGACATCTTTAGCTGGGGAAAGGAACAAAGATACAGCATGCGTGAAGGTTAGTGCAATGAATTGATGTGTGCATGCTGCGGGGTCGGCAATAGCTGCGGCTCAGTGTATTTTGCTCCCTCTGCAGAGAGGCACTGCGTTCATGGATGTGGAGACACACTCTGCAAGGCGGACCACCCGAATCCCCACTATCCTCACCCTCCTGGGATGACTTTTGGCTGAGCCAGGCTTCACACTGCCGTTGTGTCAACACAAGCAGTTAGACCGGCCTGTGTGCCAGCATCCCTTCTACACACAGCGGTCACTGGCACACCCGAGCGGTTACTGTTCTGCAATGATACAATATTCCATGTTAATCCACCTTGCAAGCACCTGAAAGGACTTAACTACGTGTACCATACAAGCACCCTGCTGAGACAGTGGGAATAGGAACAGACCTGTAATTACCAAGTAAAGACAATGAAATCACACGTATTCCCACCACCTGTGGTTCTAAATGAGGAGAAGTGTTAGTTACACTGTTGTATTTCTATAGCATCTCAGGAGAAAAAACAGAGGGCGTAATGAGCTACTAGACTTGTGATAAGCTTTTAAGAGGCAGAATTTTAAAGTGCATTCACAATTTACCCCAATCCACCACTCTGCAAGGAGGGACCCAGAGGGAAGCACAATTAAACTTTCGCACTTCCCCCTTAATTTGGGGAAGGAAGAACACGCCTGAGAGAACAATTTTATGTTGTTTCACAGACCCCAGCCATTTGGCACCCCCAAATGGAAAGACATATCATGAAAAGAGGAAAGATACACACTGCAGTGGCTGGAAACTTTTGCCATGACATTGCAAAGGACCTGAATCTGGGTGGCTTGGGCTGAATTTTAATCGCCAGGTGCCCGCTTTGCCCTAAGTGGAGCGGGTGAGTTCACAGGACTGATAGGAGAGCTGCTGTCTGAAAGAGATCTACAGAAAATGTCACTTTCTTCGAATGTGGACTTAGGAAATCTTAGGAATATGGATATGAAAGCAGAATGATGAAAGAAACATGTTCCCAGAAGTAGGTTCCTCCATGAAGGCTCTCCTGAGGGGAAGACTTTTTTTTTTCACGTCTTCTAATGCTCTATTTTCAGTACTTTTAAAAGAATATGAATTCTGAAAGCTTTTTTCTTTGTTAACTTCTTTGATTACTATTGATTTGGTGTTATGTGGTTGGGAGTCCTTTTAGGTGAAAGGGTTTAACTGACTGTTCTGGTGGAAAGGTTTTTCCAAAGAGGATGTTGCTGCAGTATTTCCTTTGGATGCTCATAGTTTGCTTTCGGTACATCTGGAAACATCATGCAGCCTTTTCACTGGGGACTCAGACTGAGGCACAGCTAATTCAAAAGCTGTCAAATACACATTTTCTTATGTGCAAGAGTGTGGGACAAAATCACAGTCCTCATTATCTTATTCATTTCATCAATAGGGCTGTTCATTTGAAGCACCTTCTTGGGTCAGTGGGTAAATATTTTAATTCTTTCTTCAGATGGAGCAGGTTAGAGAAGCCTTTTTATAAGTGTATTCTTAGATTTCTGAACTGAAACTTCTGTGGATTCAAAACTGAGCTTCTGACAGTAAAAATTATGCTTTGTCCTCATTCTAAGACAAGAGAGTTAATCCTTTCTGGACAGACAGGCCCTTTGGAAAACATTCACTTAGAAAGAGAAGGAAAAGAACACCCTGAAAGACATTTTCTTTATTCATAGAAAACAGAATGTCATGGAGAAAATGATGAGGGAGAGTGTGTGTAATCATGTATTTATTTATCTGAATTCCACACTGAAAATTTTGTAGGTACAGAAGATGATGAGAAAGATAAGGCACTGAAGTGATTGTTTAAACTGAAATTGAGTCTCACCCACTGCAAAGTTTGAATTAAACAGAAATAACGTAAAGCAGCAATGTAATAACCTTAAGTGAGCCACTTTTTTAAGCAGCTTATACATAATGGAATTCTCTCAGCTTTTTACAAATGTTCCACATACATTCAGATAATCATTGAACTGACGGGCTTTCCTCGCAGACAGCTGAAGATAAACACCGATCTCAAAATGTGAGCATGTCTTCTTTCTTTTCGCCATACATCCAGCTTCTATATGTTGCTCTTTATCAAAGCATCTAAGTGCTTTCAGTAGACCAAAGCATCCTGGTTTTATAGATATATAAATATGTTTTATAGCCACTATAGGGATTTCTATGCTACAATACACTAATGGTTCATCCAAGCAAGATACCCTGGCTATAACAGTGATCAGTGCTGGATGTTTCAGCGTAAAGAAGGGCTCTAGTGTCTCTCTGAACTAGGTAACCTATAAATTGTTTAACATTACCAGTGCTGACTCCTTATTATTTTCTTCTGGTGAGTGCCACTGTAGAGCTAATATGCCAATAAAATAATTATTCTTAATTGTTAACTACCATTTTCAGTTTCAAAGACAGAGAGTGAAAACAAATAGCAACCTAGAAAAAAATTTGAAAGTTAAGGAGAAAGGCTGTAATGGGGAAATGGATACAAGGCAGAAGTATAAATCCTGTCACAGATGGGTCTGAAACAGGGCTCCAGGCAAATCTGGTCTGTGCAGACATCAAGGACCTTTGGATGTGACTTTAGTAACATGGACCCTACCTGTTATCTCATTAGCCTATGTATGCAATTAGAACAGAACTATCTTGATTAGCCTAGCCCTGAAAAAACAGCTGGAACAACCCATTTTCTTTAGCTGTCTGTTCATCTGAGAGGCAAAGGAAACACCTGGATCTAGATGGCAGCACTTGGGACGTTGCTGAGAAGAGATTTAGACCCTTTGGCTTTGCTCAGCTGGGTGGGCAGCAGCAGCAGCAGAGCTTAGAAATGTGCTTATCCATGTTCTGTTACTAAACATTTTCCAAGCACTGCCAAGAGCCGATCCTTCAGCTGTTCTTGCCGTATCCTTGGTTTCGAGTCTCAAGCGCAGCACAGCAGCCAGTGAGGTGCAGCATGGCGCCCGATGACAGAAAGCAAACGTGGTGCCTGTGCTGATGCAGTCTCTTTCTATCAAAGGGAAAAGTGCAGGTACTTGAAAGAGACTCCCCGCGACTGAATAACACAGTGTCAGTTCCTCTAATGAATGCCGATCCTGAGTGCATGATGGGTAATTAGTGACTTTGATACCTGTGGGGAGCAGGTCATGATTTTGCTGTCAGGAGCTTCAGTGCAGGAGACACATCATTACTCCAGTCAGCGCTGATTATTACCACACCTGCTCAGTGCAATTTCATATTTCTTTCAGGGCGAAAAACAAAAATGCTGCATAGGTGTTGGAGAGGTTTTATTTTTCTCTCTTTCTTTTTTTTTCTTCCTTATTTTTGGGTTTTTTTTTAGGAAAAGGAGAGCACCACTGTGTTTTCACACAAAACTCTCTCTCTTATAAGGAGATGAAAATGAGGGAGAGAAGGAACCTGACAAGTATCTGCTGAAAACAACTCTTTAAACCAACAAAGCACATCCGCAATGTGCCTAGATCAGTAGAGATCAATAGAAGATGATGTTATTGTGATGTCTGTGTATGCATTTGCCCATCTTACTTGTCCAAGATAGGAGCAACACGTTCTTGTTAGATACATCCCGGGAGGCAGAGGAATTCAGCAGACCTCCCCGGTTCTCTTAATAAAATACTGAAGGAGTCAGAAAGATAGATGAAAAGAGAAAGAAGAAATGGTAGAAGAGGGCTAGGTTACATCCTTAGGAAAGATGAGGTAGTTCCACTGGCCCCAGTTCAGAAAAACACTTAAACGTGCAAGCTGCAGCGCTCTGCCAAGCTGTGATGGACCACCGAGCGTCTTCTTGTCTCCCGTAGTCTGGGAAATACTGGCAAAGCTCCACCAGTGACGTGCAGTGCACATATAGCTGGGGATGCAGGACACATGCCGGGCCACGCAGGGACCCGCGGCACTCATCAAGGTTAACGAGGGGTGGCTAGTTAAGTCACTGAGGCCGAGGGCTGAGTTAGTTATACACATATCTCAGTACAGTGCCTAATTCAGTAACTGACAGTCAATCTCTTTCTTCATTTTAAATACAGTAGATATGGTATGAGCCCAATCTTTTGCAAAAATAGGATGAGAGGGAAAAGGAAGAGATTAACTCAGAACTATTTGTGCATTTGCCATGGCTCATGCATGCTCGCTTGGTTAAATAGCTTTTCCTGGTGTGGAAATGCACTGGGTGATTTATTTCCTTTTCATAAATAAAAGATTTGGGATGGAAGAATGGCTATTTTCTTTTATACAAGCTATTACACCCTAATGGTTGAAGAGAAGATCTCAGTTCAGCTTCCTGTGGACAGCTTTAGCTTCTGTAATACCTGCTCTGTGGGGAGCTGCTGTTGACACCAATGTTTGTGCAGCCCCTGACCTGGAGGATTTGGATACCTCAGTATCATTGGTGGTCACATTACTGTCACAGGTCCCAGAAAATGGGAGGATAGGGTGGATTAAGTCACCTGTCCAAACTTCAGGGTAAGTATGATGTGGAGCTGGGAATGACTCCCTAGTCTCCCGAGTCCCAGCAGAGTGTTGATCCCACCAGGCTCTACTGCCCTTCTCCATTCAGGAGCACATTGTGTGCTTCTTGTTGAACATCATCCTTCTCAGCTACGCCAAAAGGCAGCAGAAACCATTGCCCCAGGAGCAATACAGAGCAAGCAGGGTGAACATCATCCCAGCCTGCCAGCTCCTGGGGTGTCCCGGGGTGTCCTCACCAGGGGAGGACAGGCCAGGTGAGGACTCAACCTTCGTCATGGTTTCTTTTCAGTTAGAGCACACTGGTAGCAAAGTTTGATGAGGGAAATTTGACCTTCTGCCATCCAAACAAACTGCAATTTCCCATTTTGGAAACTGGTCTCTTATCAGTGGTACATTTCTTGTCTGGAAGAAGAAGATTCTCTATCCCAAGTTACTCTCTGTGTGCGCAGAGTGCATTTAAACTTTCAGCTGGCTTTTCCTCCAGTGCATTCTTCAGTTATTGCTTATTTATAACATCAGAGACATGAAACTTTTCCAATAATGATCCTGATAATTATAGCCATCTCATTCAGTCTTAACCGACCAGCGATTGTATCCTGATTCAGAATCAATGTGAAGTTAAAAGAATATACTTATTAAACTCAATAAGGATAAGTTACTAGTTAATGATGTGAAAATTATGTCACCAATAACTGTGTAATTACATTCTTATTAATGCATTCAAACATCTTGCCATTTAATTGGCATTTAACAAGCTCATTATAGCAAGATAATTAGATAGCCATTAATTGGTAAAACACTGATTGACATGTAGTATGTTAATAGATGTCTAGTGTGGTGTGGTTGTCTTGCTATATGGTAATTTAATGCTTTCATGCTCCTATCAATTAGGTTGTTTAAAATATACAAATGTATTATAAAGTGATTGTATATTTATTGGCAAAGTCATCATGACTGAATCAGAGTCAATGTATTATTTGCATAAGTGTTTATCTTACATTTCAGTACAACCTCTGCTGGTGTTTGTAGGAACTACAATAAAGAACTAAATTCCTGGGACCTCCTTTAGTCACTACGTTACAAAACGAAGCAGAAGTGTCCAATGTGTGGTTCATGACCAACATGTGGCTATTGAACCACATCAGAGCTGAGTCCCCTGACCAAAAGAAAGGCCCTGCTGGATAATCCTGAACCTTGGTAGAAATAAAACAGTACTAATCACTGAGGATGGCATCATTAGCATGCCCAAGGGTGCAGCTATGTGTCCAGTCCAACCCAGCAAGGTGCTAGTACCCCATGGGGAGCTGTTGTCACCTCCCACCTGTGAGCCACTGCCAGAGCATGGCTCTCTGTCTGTGGTGTTGGCCACACAAAGATTTTGGTATGCTGCCTGTAGGATCAGGAAAGTTGATGCTTCTCTTCTAGGAGTTACAGTGCCTGAAAATCTTGTCATATGTACAATGGTAAAGTCTAGACTCTCTTATTTTGAAGTCCCAACTACATGTTGCTAAAAAGGAGGCTTGAGGAATGATCCGGGGTCTGTCTTGAGCAGTAATTCTGTTGATGGCTGCTAAGCGATGTACAAACATACTGACCAGCCCATTATCTTAATTATCCTTCCCTATGTCATGCCCGTGACAGTTTGGTTTTTTTGTGACACTCAGAAGATGATCTGGAATTATGTGCTGTCCACTTGATGTCAGAGCTTGTTCACATATACATAATACCACTTTTTTTCTAAGGAGGTTGTCAGATGCGTTGAAACAGGACAGATAGTTTAAGGATATAATATTATTATTATGTGCATTACAGTAGCAGCTAAAGGTCCAGCAAAAAATCAGTTTCCCTTCATGCTGGGCACTGTATAAACACAGAGAGAGAGAGAGATGCTGTTCTGAAGACCCTGCTGTCAAAATGGACTGGACAGCCAAAAGGGTAGTGGTAGAAAGTCAGTGTTAGGAGGGAGGAGAGGACAGAAATTAATATTGCAATCTATGCTAACACATGGAGGCAAAAAAGGTTTTGAAATGGTGCTCTGAGATATCCAAAAAGCAGAAAATGAAAGTCTTGCTGCTCCTCCAATTCTCTGCATCACTCTAAAACACTGCCGCGAGTAGCCTGCTTCCATGGCACGTCTCACTCCTCCAAGTCATCCAGCACTTCCAGCCCTTGTATTTCTATTAACATCCCGGCATAGCCTGTGTTGCTGACAGTTCCTCTGCAGCACAGAGGTGTGGAGATATTCAGGTCTGCAGCAAGGAACTTCCTGGGCCTTCCTTGTCTGTTCTCAGGGTAACAAATGAATTCATTGTGCAGAACAGGAGATCTCGATTAAGCACAGAATCGTACCAGAAATAATGAATTATCTTATAGTACATTTCCCCAGCTACCACAGGATTGGTCCCAATGGTGTACTAAGTGGAAATGATAATGTGAGCCTGATTGCGATGATGACGTGAATATTGTTAATGTTGATATCCCCAAATTAGCTCAGAGGGGGAAGTTTCAGTTCGAATTTTGCAAACAGTATGTGACTACTGTAACCTTTAGAAGAATCCTTTTAATTCTTTTTCCATTATTTTTAATTTCAAAGACTAGGAAAATAACAAAAATGACTGGTTCACTAAAAATAGCCATTACATGACCATGGAAGTATGAGCTTTCCTCGAGGAGACAGTCAGCACTGCAGGGTATACAACATTTTTCTTATTTTGCCACAGCTATATTTTTCTTAGCTATGGCTTCATTCATCCAAATGTAGGTAGTTCAAAAAGGCTTGGAAAACGCGGTGAGTTTTTGTTAGGGGAAAGTTTTAGCAGGGCACTAAGAAGAATGTTTTGTTTCTTCCAGCCATTATGGTAAGAAAAGAGATTTAATGCATTGAGAAGTAAAGAGGACAGATTGCTCTGAAAAACTTAGGAGTGGTAGAGTTGTGGGTCAGCTGAGGTGCACAGTGCAAAGCAGTGAGGGTGGAAGAGCAGCTGCAGTGAGCGGGAATGGGATGTTGCTGGGTAGTTGAAGATTTATGGTTATTGGGAGAACTTTGCTTGGGTCCATGAACGGGATGGGTTGGGACTGTGGATCGGAACAGAGGAACATGCACAGCTTTTGGATGGTGGCCCAGGGGTATAGGGATGGGTTGGGGAGGGATGCAGCAAGATGGGGGTGGGCTGCCAGAGCTTGGCCTGCACCGTGAGAGTGGCTGGGGAGGTGCTTTGGCCGGCAGCGAAGCAAGGCAGCTGATGATGGGCTTGGGGCTGCAGCCATGGCATGATGGAAGAAGCCCTTTCACCATTCTCCTCTTAGGCCTGCCCCTGGCGAGTCTAAATCCCTGTGCCATCATCGACAGCAAATCAGTGAGAGAGCATTTATCAAAATACAAACCTGATCTGTAGCAAAGAAGGCATCTCTGTAAGTACAGGTCAAACAACCTCAAAGGACAAACTTTCCTATGGTTCAGGTAACTCGGAGAAGTGCCCTCAAATGCAGTGGGAACACATGGTGATGAGCAGAACAGGTTGCTCACCCCCGGGCATAGTAATTCCTGTGTTTTCTCCACCGCTCCTTTTTATTTTGAATTAGCAGCCAAGAGCAGGTAGGCAGCTCTTGAAATGATTTGCTTACAAGCCCTGATACCCTTCTGGGATCAGGACAGAAATCAGATTAAGCTTGTTTGTGTGTTAACGGTTTGGGAAAAAAAGACTTGTTCTAATAAGGGGCAAGGGCTGAAATGTGCTCCCCAAAGCGGACAGCCCTTGTGCTTATCTGCAGCGGGAGCCTGAGTAAACTCCAATCACACCAACTCTTCTCTCATCACCATGCTGCCTTCCCACCCTTCCAACTTGCCCTTTACCTCCCACCACACAAAAAAGATGGGATTAAAGAAAAAAAAAGTACTCCTAGCAAAATGCCAGGGTTTTAAATTAAATTTAAAACAGTTTAATTGCCTAATTGCTCAGCTATTTTGTGCAGTTTATTAACAGAAGCAATTCTTCGGCAGTCATGCCAACATAGCAGAAAATTGGCATTTGAGCCAGCGGGAATTAAAGAGGCAGAGTGCGGAACTAAAACAAAAAGAATGCCTCGAACCTAGTGGAACAGACATTTGAGGCTTTCATCTCATTTTTATCTCACTCCCTAATCTGCTGTGGAAAGATCAAGGCTTGGTTTTGCTTTTTAATGTGGGAATGACAGTTGCTCATCACCAGTGTCTTTGCATTTGGAAAAGTACTGGATTTCCAAAGAAATGAATGTCTAAGGAAGCAGCACATTTACAAAGAAAATAAAATGCAATTCTTGCCAATAATATTGACATCTTTAAAAAGAGTTAATTTGATGGCATTTTTCATAATAAACCTTACTGTTAAATGTGTGTGTGTGTATTCAAACAAAACTAGCAAATCATGCATATAAATGAATGCATGCACTGACTGAATAGAAGAGATTGCTATTCAGTTATAATATACCACACTCATCATATGCTCTTTCCTTACCACACAGAAAGAAAAAAGAAAGGAGAGGAAAGGAGAAGGCAGTCATGATGGAAAATAAATAATCCAATATTTATTGCCTGTAAAAGAGAAATTCTAGTCGACTATGGATGATGCTATTGCTCTAATCTTTAGGGCTGCATCCAAGTACCCATCTGTGGAGCTGTCGGTATGTCTTTGCTGATGTCTCCTCTCTTTTTTTGGGTAGGCAGCCACTTGGGAAGCTCGTCAGGTGTTATACAGCAGAGATATTAAGAATGGAACCCTGGACAAACTACTGGGACTTCAGTGTAAGTTTATTTCCTTTGTGTATGAAGGATGGAAACAATTCACTGCTTTGGGAAGGATTTCTATAGTGTGATGAACCTACTGTGTCATAACTCACCCTGCCTCAAACTGAGAATCCTGTGCACAGTGATGGTCGAGATGATATCCAGGGCAGTTTTTGTTGTTGGTATCAGTCAGGGTCAGAATTATACCCCAAGGTATTTAAAGCAGTCCTGCTGGCCATTGTGCGGCTAACTGGCATATGCAACTGCAGGAGTTGCGTTCACAAACTAAATTTCCTGCTGGTGTCTGGTAAACTGGGGCCTCTTAAGAGATGACACATCACAGGTGAAAATGAGCCAGAGCAGAGTCCTTCATTTCTGTGTTTGAAATGCATTTCGAGATGCCCCTTTACATTTACAGGAAGGCCTGCTTGAAATAGCAGCTCCATCCTTCCAGCTATATGAACGCATTACAGTAAACAGATTTTTCCAAATTGCATTCATCCTGTGCAATTTGGCAGGTTTCCTGGAGAAACCCAGAGCATCCTTCCTGTTAGTACCCATCTCCAAGGCCACCTTGGAGGGGGACGAGGTTGGGGGTGGTGGTGAGCACAGCCCTGCCCCGCGGGGCTGGCATGGAGGGGGGGAAGAAGAAACCTCTGTGGTGTAGCATCACGCAGGGGCTCCCATTTAAAGGTCCCTGTCTGCCCCCACACTAACACACACAGGCACCAGCAGCTGGTGAATGATCAACACGTGAATATACCTGGAGGAAAAAAAGGGCAACACTTGCTAGATTTACTATGAGCAGTGTGCCCAGTAGAAGTGTTTCTTCAGTGAGATAATCCTAATGCCTACAGTGCTGATTGTCTGTAGAGTGAGAAAGAGATGCCAGCTGATTTCACTGGGTCTGAAGACTCTCAGAGAGCCAATTGAATGATAACGACTTTATCCAGAGTACTCAGGGCCCTGTTTCTACCCTAATTTCATCGCTCAGATATGTCAGCTTTTTTCCTGTATGTAGGAAGGAGAGGATACAGTTATACACGCACTGTGGATGAAGCCCGCTGTCGGAGAGCTAGGTATTATTCAGCAATGGAGTCAGATAAGTCTAACTTCTCCCTGCTTGAATTTTTGCAAACAACCCCACCTCAGTTTTAGTTCAGCCAAAATATCTTTGATGTGTTTTGACATATGACATTTTTTTTGTATTTATCTGAAAAACTGACATTTTCCATGAGAAGCAGATATTTCCTGTGAACAGAATTATTTAGGTGCTACCTGTTTGTTTCAGAAAGCCATTTTCAATGGAAAATGTTCACACTGGCTCCATTCTTTCATCATGTGGAGAACAGGCAAAGTTGCCTCCTCTTCTGGTGAGCTTTCATGACTCTCTCTCATTCACGGTCTGCTTGTTTCAGCGCTTGGCTGCAATTGTACAGGGAAGTAATGTAGGTAATGGTCAAATTTCCACATTCTCAGGGCAGAAAATTGGGAACCATCAAGAGCAGTGGCCCTGGTGATATTCAAAGCAAGTGGGTGGGATTTCAATCTAGAGATGAAGGGGAAGCTCCCACTCTTATCATCCATTCACTGCAGGTATGAAGGGATGAGGTGAAGAACCTGTTTCTTCAAGTAACGGACATTTGGAATTTCTTCTGGCTTTTTCACCTCTCATCTAGAAAAATGGTGAACTGAGCATTCAACTTCCTATCTGCTTGAAGCTTCTGGCACTAGGTGATGACCACACATTTATTTTCTCTCAACCTCCTGGCTAATTTTGCTGTACTGAGATGGTTTATCTCAGGCCTTGCCTTTGTTGCTAAGAGAAAGTGCATTTTCCCACGGGAAAACACATATGCTTGAGCCAGGAAGCACCTGATGAGGGCAGAGATATAAAAGTGCAGCCAGGACACGGAAAGTAAAACAGCACAGGGTTGCTCTGTGAGCTGCAGGACATCGCAGCAGCACTGGGCAGTGCTAAAAAGCATGGAAAGGCATCCTGAGACCTGAAAGCTAAGGTATCTGATGCCACCGACTGTCACCCAAGCTCTGTATGCCGTGACATGTGGCACTTGCTGCTATCCTCCCTCTGCTGCCCGACCTGGCAGCGTGCAGTGAAGGCAGCAGCCTCAGGCTCTCCACAGTCCCCAGAGCAGGTACTGCAGGAGATGGGTCACGGCTACTCAGCATGCTCAGGAATTGCTGCTTCTGCCTCAGTAGCACATGAAAGAGCGCCTTGATGCACCTGAGAAGAAAGAGTTTACATTACAGTGAGCTGTGACCTACTTTTAAACTCTCTCTCTTACGGTGTGGTGCAGGTATTGAGCATGGCATTCATACCCAGCCACTGACATGCACTTTTGCAACTTACACCCGAGGGAGATCACATCTCAAACACAGCAACAGCCTGGTCAGTGCTCTGGGAAGTTCCTAGCCATTAAATCTAGATCTTGTATAGCCTGCAAGCAGCGCCAAAGGTGTCTGCTTCACACCGAATTTCCACTGATTTTGACCCCTAATTCGCTTTGATTCTTTTAAAGATCCCAGCTTCCAGCCCCTGGAGGCAGTGGCTGCTGGAGGATCCACACAGCAGCCTGGGACTCCTCACAGTCCCAGAGAATTCCAGCTGAACTGGTGCCATTTGCTTTCTGTGTTGCAGTCCTTTTGCCAAGTGCATGCCCTAATTTTCTGTCCTCTAGGTCTGGCACCACTCATCTGCTTGCAAATGCCCCACAGCACAAAGTCCACCTCTTTTCTGTGCTCCTTCTGTGACCTCTCTCTTTGGATGCAAATGCATGTTTGACAGAAGTCAAACTCCTCTGTGCCTCATGCCCCAGAGGGGTGACCTAGAATAGGGACCGCAGGTAACCCCTCAGATCCATCTTTTTATGTCCCATGCCAAAGCTCAGGGTATGGATCGCTCAGATGATATTTAAAAATCAGTGGGGAAAAAAAAAGATATTTCAGCTCACTGACAATAGTAAAGAATACTTATAAAACAGGTTTGGGAGATACATCTCAATCCCCTTCCTTCTGATAGCAACTTCGGTGAATAGGAAAGTTGACATGCAAAGTAATATTTCACTTTGTTTTTTCAGCTTTATTTAATGTTTTAGAACCAGTAAAAAGAATATATAAACCCCAGAATTTTTCTTTTTTAATTAGTGTTCTGAGGAAGAGCTGGAGGGAGGGAGAGGGAATTACTTTTATTTATGAATTTTTTTTTCACCGTTTTACCAACATTTGCAAAGTGTTTCACTTGACCTGATGTGGCCTTCTGGGCTGAAAACCACTGTGCTTGCCTGAAAAATGTTGCTGGGCTTCCTCAGCTGGATGCAGGGGTAACCACATCAAGCAGGCACATGTTTGGGAGAAGATGCAGCAAGACATGGGGTGTCTGGCAAAACGCAGGGAGAAGCCAGCCCTTTGCTGTTAGTGGAAGAGGAGCAGCAGGAGGGGACTTCTCTGGTGGAGAAGGTCCATTGCATTGTCTTGGGTGTAGAGATAGGATCACGCTTTGCCTATTGTGCTGGAGAGGCGTTCAGAAGAGTGTGTGGCATCATGGTGGGACATGCCAATGTGCAACATCATTAGAGCCCTCCAGAGTCTGGGAAATGCTGGATGGAGATTGAAGCTGGAGGTCTTATCTCTCCTCACTTTTGTTTTGCTGCTGTCTCTGAGTTTGCCTGGAGGGCACTGTCTCACATGGCTGGGATGGGACACCCTCCCAGGATGGTCTCCACCACCCCAGTGAGAGGTAATGGCTGGGAGATGGTGGGTTTTGATGCTCGTGCAAGTAGAGGTGCAAAGAAGTGAGGTGTAATCTCCACCACAAATCTGGCTGAACCTCTTTTAAGGATAAAAGAGTAGAATGCATGAAGCAGGGGAGATCAAAGTGGAGGTATTTAGATGTGGATTGCAACTGTGAAAAAGGTTTGGCCCTCAGGTAAATCCAGAATTAAGCTCTCATTTTGGGTTTGATGGTAACAAATTCCCACCAGCAGATCTGCTGAGGCGTCCTCTGGCCTGGAAAACACATGATCTGGTCCTGAAAAGCCAAGTCTTTCATATGTGGGTTCCAAGTAAAGGATTAACACTTTAGAGGGAAAAAAAAAATTGGATCCAAGTATGCAAATCCCCACCACCCACAGTCATATTAATATAGCTTATAGATCAGAGGGAGGTTATGCTCAGGTCATGTCTCTGTTTTCCAGTGTATCCTTTGGATGCAGAACTGGGAAAATAACAGCGTCCATAAACTCTGATCACTGAAATTAACTGGAAAAATCAAACATGGCAGAACCCCCATCTTCCAAAGTTGCTGAAACTTCAAATCCCACCTGTATCCCAAAAGAAAATTTCAATATTGAACCAATTTCCTAGATTTTAACATTTGTTTCCTTCATGTTTTTTAAATAAAAATAAAAGATAGTTAATATGACAGCCCAGTGATTAAACATATTTAGTTCCTATTGAAAAGGAAATGGGTTATGACTCTGCATGCAGGCAATGTATCATTTCTTCTAAAAAAACCCCAAATGATAATTTCTTTTAAAAGAAATGTTTTCTTTGGCTAATCCACTTCTTCAGTCTGCTCTGCCCAAATTGTTTTTCTGAGAGGACTAGCATATGATACAGATCTGATAGGATGTTTTATTTTGGACCAAGTAATTGCATTAATTGGTACAGCCAATGATCAATGTAAATTAAAAAAAAAACTACAAAGGCTTACCATTTCAAAGCTTTCCAAGAAAATATTTGAGTAGTGAAGCCATTTTAGGCATATAGTTAACCCTTCCATCTGCAGCTCTGTCAAATAAATCCTCTCCTACGTTTGTACTCACACAATAGCCCCATTAATTTTAACTGGTACTATCATGGGATCAGAGCAAGAAAAGAAGGGCAGTTCACTACCAACCTTCTCTCCCTCCCTTCCTCAGCTGAAATGACGGAGAATGGATCATGACAGAAACACTCGTTATAACCTAATGGATGTTTTCACGTGATACTACGGAGACACGCTGAACTGGAAGGCCCTTCTAGGAGGACATGTGGGATGAGTCCTTCCTCCTGCTAGACCCACTGGCCAATGTCCCCTTGTGCCCTGCGTGTATCACATCATTAAAGCTTTCTGTGATGGTCTGTGACACAAAACTTGACTTATGGGAACAGGAGTCCAAACGTGAACTACTCAGGGCCAGACTGGGATAGATTTCTTCCATAGCTTTGAAATTAGCAGATTGGCAGATTAGTAATTATCTGTGCTACAGTTTTGATGGCCTCAAGAAAGATGCGGTGCCTGTCCTGAAACACTGAGAAACTGGAAACATTATGGTTTGAACAGCTGTTTAACACAGACCCTTTTGAATCAGTCATTTCCTCCTTCCCCAATAACCTGTCTCGCTAGCAAAACCTATCGACTCTAACATTGTCGGAAGTGACCGTGTTCAGTGGGAAGCCAGGGATGCATCTGTCTTTTGACAGTAGGAGCTGCTGTAGTATTGTACATGTCCCTGCAGACATCCAGATTAACGGTTTGACCTGGTTCCAAACACAAAAAAGTGTTTGTGGCAGAGGCTTTGTCACAAAAGGCTGCCAAAGTATTCTGCCAGACAGCAATAAACTCAATTTACATTATAACTTAACACTTCCTTACCCCTCATTCTCCTGCCAAGTATGACAACATAACATGCAGGAGCCTGCAGCACGATGTAGGAAAAAAAACCTCTAACGTTTTCAAGCAGATAATTCCTGTGAAAGACCAACTCGCTCGCTCAGAGAGCTGCTGGAAACTTCTGGAAAGCACTGTTAATAACGTCCTTTCCCCAGAAACTACCTCCTGCCTTGTTCAGGGTATGTACAGAAGATGCTGGGCAAAATCACAGTGCTGTGTTCCTGCAACATTTCCCTTGTACCAAGAGACACAAAGAAAGGTCTTGGCTGGTCTTGTCTGACATGACTGTGGCATAGCTGCCCTGTGGCTGCTGTTGGACCCAGCATCTTTACGCATTGACCTGCTGTTGCTGGGGCCTCACCAAGGAAGACTTTTTTTGCCCTGGTGTTGCCATGCTTCTTTGCTCAGAAGAGGCTCTGCCTTTTGCAGTCAGGCTAGAGCCAGTTTTTGCCTTTGCCTGTGCTGCAGACAGCTGCTCCACCGCTCTAGGGAAACCTCCTGCTCACCGCAGCCTTCCAGCTTCCTCTCTCACCTTCCCTTTGTCAACACTTTTTCCTCCTCATTGTCACCTGGGACTGAGATGATTTCAGGTTACATGAAACTCACGCTGTTCAAGAAGTGCAAAGCGAATTTCAGTTGATAATCAGTAGAGTTTCCTCTTTGTTGGTGTAGGTATACACTAATGTTAAGAGCTGCAAAGTATTACAAACTATTTTGTTGCTTATGTTGTTATCTGTGTTTATATCTGACTTAACCAGCACTTCAGAGTATTTTTGAACTCTTGAGAATATTTTGCTCAGTTCCTGAAGAGCAAAGCCAATAGTCCCCATTAAGGAAGCACAACAGATGTCCAGAGGACACAACGAAGAACGGTTCATGGAAGCAGTTCAATTGCTGCTGGAATTCTGCTGTCTTCACCAGTTGCTCTGCTGCAGTGACCTCCAAACTCTGCTAAGGGCATTAAAAACACTAGAGCCAACTCTACTCAAAAAATATTTGACTTGAAGGGAAACAAGTTCAAATGGAATGAAAAGCAGAGCATCAGCAAATTGCAGCAAAGCACAAAATCTGCCTGTGTTTCCAGAATAATGAATGTATTCTGACTACATCAGCTGTGTGTATCCACGCAGTAGCCAGCCATATTCAATATTTTTAATTTATACAGCCATATTTTGTCTCCAGCAACAGACTAGTGCTGTAATCTCTGCATTAAAACCTTAGTATTTTCTAACAAAAGGGATCCATCTCTGAACAGTTCTGATGGAGCTCCTCTTTTCTTTCTTTTCTGGTACAGGTAAATTCACCTACATGCACATAGATTCTTATATGACCTCTTACTCCAAATGCTCAGCCTCCTCTGTCCCAATTTTGATAGCTAATGACAAAGACCTACCTATTTTCCTCCCCCCCCCTCCCCAGACGTTGTTGTATCTCTGAGAAAGTCACTCTGGTGACTGCTGTACTCCAGTATCTTTGAAGGAAGAGTTCATTGTTAATGTGGTTTTCTGGAAAGTAGCCTGTTTATGGCCAGCTCAGAGGACAGGCGGAAAGGACACACAGATTTCTGGTTGTGGACATAGACATACCACAGTGTTTTGCAGTTGCTACTCTTGAGTTCACAAGCAGTTTGGAACAAAAGCTATGCTGTGCAATCAGGCTCTTATTTTATGACAAGCAGGTACAGAAAACAGTGTGATTTCCCGATGAGAAAATGGTGGGCACAAGCTTTCTGAGCTGGAAATGAAAATAAAGAGCATTCCCATGTGTGTAGTCTGGAACAACACCCATCAGTTTAACTCCAACAGGAAAATACGATGGTCTCCTGGGTGTCTGGAACTGTCTCAGACAATCCACCCTTCCATCAGTGCTAGTGATTTGCTTTCCTTTTTAACACACAGATGCAGTTTTATCAAGCGCCAAGGCTCAGTAACAGAACAGAGTTATTCACTCTGCAACTTCTGCTTCCAAATCAGCCACTGTGGCCGTCACCATGAGCTAGCTCCATCAGAAGCATCTTTGGTGATCCGGGGGAAAAGGTTAGTGGTCCAGCTCAGCTCCTGCCAGGGAATGGTCTACCACAGCAAATGATACATGCCTGAGGCTAGGCTTGCATTGATCTTGCTGTTGGCAACCCCATCAAATAGACTAAGGACTGGTCCAGAGGACTGCCTTCCTTTCTTGCCCTTAGAGGATTGTGGTACAGAAGAGTCACCCTGGGTCTGTGCTCCGTGCTGAACCTATGTGGGTTTGTGGGTTTTGGTTTTAGCAGCTTGTCAGGCAGGCTGCTTTCACTAGCACAAGAACTGCTTTTTAAAGGAATCTACAAGGCAAATATCTTTTGTCTCCCTTGTTCTGGTAACAAAGGCAACACAAATTGCTAGGAAGGCTGAAATGAAAACGGAGAATGAAAATAATTAAACCCCTCTCTTACCAGCCATGCTGGGCCTGGCTTTCTGCTCTAGCATTATACAGTTAGAGTCAGCAGGAGCAGAGCTGTCTGTAAAAAGGACTCTCAGGGTTATCTTAAATAGTTCTAATGTAGCTAATGTTTTTCGTTTTTTCTTCCATGTGCCAGAAAATGGACCCAAGTATCTGTCCTGTCAGTTCAGCACAGCCTATGTAGTAAGTGACACTCTGGAGCCCCATGCATCTTGTCAACCCAAAATTAGCAATTGAAATAAGCCTTGCAAAGCACAGGGCATGTGCTGGTCCCAGAAGGACAAACATATGCTTTTGGTGGACCCAGACACTCATTTCTTGGTGCTGGAGAGCTGTTTGGATGTGCAAACCTGAAGTTTAATGGTGCTGGGATACACATAACAGGGAAAAATTCCTGCATATATATTTTTTGCATCTTCTTTTTAATGAGTGGATGTAGCAACCCTGAAAGAGCCAAATATTAGTGCAGATTGGAGACAGGAATCCTGAGGGCAGGTACTTTGCCAGATTCCCCACACAGCTCTGCTGAGGCTTTTCATTCCTGACCTGAAATGGCCTTGTTCTGGCAGAGCAGCTTAACTCTGCCTGTATTCCTCTGTGCTCACTTTCAACAACCTTCGGCATCCCTTCCATCGGCTCTGGAGCACCCTGTCTAAACACCTCTCTCCTGACTGGCAGGATGTTGTAGTCCACCAACCCATATAGCTATGATGAAGCCCCCTCTCCTCATCTTCTAACAGATAAAGGGTGAGGCACCTGTCTTGCAACCTCCTTTGTTATCACAGGTCTGCTTGAGCATGGACAGCTCCTCCTGATCCAGGATGGTTGAAGACATTATGCATATGACAGAGGAAAATGGGTGAAATCACTTAGCTGGATATGACTAAAGACAGATAGGAATCCTGGTCTCCCAAGATGAAAGTTGCTCACATGTGATCACCCTGGAAAACACTATCGTGGGAGAATTTTGCAAGCACTTGGCACTGATTCCACTCTGCTCCCCTTAAGTCTGTGGGATCTCAGCCCTTGTAGGAGCAGAGCTTTACCCTTATGAAGTGTTTCAATATTTTTGACTGATGAATTTGCACATTATATATGTGAAGCCATATGTGACTCTGTCAGAACTGCTCCAGTTTCCTATCCCTTGCAATGTGTTGTGCTGCTTTTAGCACACCGAAACATACGCCTCCTATCACTCATATTGGCATGCCATCGGTTTGATTGGACCATTTCTCGACCGCTGGAGACTGGAGTAGCATGGCTCAAGACAGTGGGTTACTCTGATTTATACCAGATTCAATTTTTCCCTAAAATGATTAATATGTTCAAAACAGTGCCACACTGGCGTGAAAACAGGACTGCATTTTTGGTCAGAAAATCAGGGGTCCCTTTTTATTTCAATACAGACACCTTTCAGACCTGTCTGCTGTCCATATTCAGCTTGGACATTGCAGTGACTTCTTTCCATGGAGAAAAAGCCTAGAGACCGAAAGCAATGGTCTCTCTGAATTGTAAGTCTGTCTTTGGTGCCATACTAGGAGCTTTTAACACAGTCATAGGAGTCCTAGGGGAGGAGCCCTGCACAAAACACTGTGCAGATTTGCAGCAGAAAGAAAATCCCTGTCCAGAGATCTTACAGTCAACGTACTCAGCATCCTACTTACAAAGGTAAGTTTGATTCTGCACCCAGCTGACAAAACAGTCCAGAAGGTGCAGTATAAACAGGGAAGGTGCAGTATAACCTAACAGAAGACAGAGAAGAACATAAACCTAGAAAGCTACTTATGTCCATTAATAGTTTTCTTTTTTTCTCCCCTGTGAATGAAGACATAGGGAATAATAATGGGTTCTGTGCTTGTTAGCAGCAAAACACTACCATCAAGTTTTCTTCAAAACTCCCATCCTCTGTCATGCAGTATCCAAAAGAAAAAGGCAAAGCAGTTTAAAAGCAGGAAGGAGCCTAAGTTCAACTTGTTGAGCAGAGTTTGATACCTTTGAGTCTCATTAAAATTTATGTAGGTTGGGAGAATTGAAACTCCGTGCAACAAGTATGGAATATATGTGCTCAAAACTCCACTCAGTGTATAGACACACACACGTATCTTCCCCTGTACAAGTTAGTGGCACTTGGTGCTTTACAATTCTTACCAAATCATTGTGCCTCAGTCAGAGTTACACCTCATTTCCCCCTCCCCATAAATATATTACAATCACATAATGTTTTAATAACTTCACAGGAAAATTGAAAATAAGGCAAAGATGACAACTTATGGATATAAATTTCAACAGCCTGTTTTTTTAATGAAGTCATTAAATGCTTCAAATTGAACAAAAGGTAGGCTCACATCTTTGTTTAGCAGTGAATTGGAAATATGATGAAGTCTATAACTCTGGGAAAATAAAACTGACTTTGTCGACTAATTTTCCTTCCATTAGGCTCCACAATTCAACAGGCAATGGTACTTTTTTAAGAGGATCAGTAGACATCTTGATGAATTCCCAGCCTGACCATTGAGGGTGATTTCATCACATCTCTTTCATTCACAACTACTTTAAGCAAATATGCTCTTTACTGTGATTGATGGGGAAGGAATGCATTTCAGCATATATACGATGATGCTATGAAGAAATAAAGCCACTTCTTCAGCTTAGCTTCTTAATGTGATTCTGCTTTTGTCTTAAAATTAGGGACTAAATTTTTACGTGGGCTGAATTTGAACCTTCTCTATCTTATTTGCTGGAATGCAGCCCTTTGTTCAAAACACCTTTCAACCTGCTGACAGCAGCTCTGAACTTTGGGAAATAATGGCTGAATATGGCATCAGCTCCAAAAACCAAGGCTTAACCTTCACAGTTAGAACAGCCCAAATCAAACCCACCTCATCAGAAGACTCCGCATTCAGCTGGCACCCTTAACGTCTCTAACCCTCTATGTTGGTTCATCTCCCACAACAACCACTCGTCCTACAGGACTGGTGATTTTGGAGCAGTTCACAAGGAAGCAGGTGGCATCTTTGGGCTGAGAAGCTTTCCCAGAGCAGTGTGAAAGTCCGTAGCACAAGACAAGCGGTCAGAAGAAGCAGCTGACAGGCTGGTGAAGATGCTCAGTGTGTGGAATTACAGAAGATGCTCTGCTGGTGGCTAGAAAATTCACATGCTGGCTCTTCATGGAAAGAAACACTAGTCACCTTAATAAAAAAAAAAAAAGGTGCTTTGTGAGGCAGAATGGCATCATCAAAGTGCTAATTGTTTCTAAGACTGATTTATTATCTGCTGAGCTAATAGATTAACAAAGCAAAACACAAAACACAAACAGTGGGTGTGATATGCTGGAAAGTCACCAACCTGATGAAGATTTACATGTAGTGATGAGGGGAAAAAGCCATCTCTTTCCAATTCAACTCATTTGAACTTGTGCCAGACGCAACAAGGGAATTGTGAAGATCTGGTGCATGCATAATCCGTATGGGTACATGTGTACAACAGTTACTGTGAGAAAGACAACACATGCAGGGATGCTGCATTGAATACAGGTCAATGTACAAACAGCGAGAAAAAAAACAATGGTGGAAGTTGGATAGTAGAAAGTCAGGGATAATGAGAAAGCCTTTGTGTTTGCATGTGTGTCTGCATGTGTGCTAGACATATGTTTGCAGGGGGTGTTATGAAAACAAGCTTCATATGACAAGCTTTTTATTACTCCTATTGAAGTACGAAATTGGGCCTGGACTTGAGCAAAGAACTCACCTTCCCTTGAACAGCTCTAGGAGGCAATACCAGAAATGCAGGAGAATGGAGAGCTGGTTTGAGATAGTGTGAGCAAAGTATCTAGGTCCCACGTCAGCCTTTCTGCTTTCACTGTGGGTGAGACCCTCAAAACCCCTCCAGCCCCTCCTGCAGCCCTTTCCCTTTCCTCTTTCTTACCCTTCAGGGTGGAAACATCACACAAGTGGTGACAGCAGCTTATTTCAAGCGAATGTTCCCTGAAGTTTTATGTAAGGGGTTAAAGACCCAAGTCTGAGTAGCTTGAACAGTCCCTCCTGCTAAAGTGGCTTCTTGAAGAGCAAGACACAAGACTATGTAGCAGAGTCTCATTCTAAGTCAGTAGGAACAATTTCTCTCTCACTAATTTGTGATCAACTTTGGGGAAACTCAGGGGATGTTCAGCAAGGAACACAGGTGAGAAGAGACTTCAAGAAGCTCTCCTGTTGGCAGAAGGCAGACTAGGTAGGAGCACACAGAACAATTCCTCTTCTATGTGTCAAAATACTGGCACTCAAAAAATTGTGTCTTCTCCTTAGCCCCCTTCTGCAGCATCATATCACCTACCAGCCAGAGACAGCAGGACCTCCAGACCATCCAGGGGAATGGATATCCTATCGACTAGCCATCATGACTCCCCAGTGTCCCAGACCTCCCATGACCTTTTGGGCAGCCCAGTCCTGCGTGGAGCACCACTGAGGAGCTCAATGCAACACCCAGCCCAGCAGCTGAACTTCCTGACGTAATATCGAGCAAAAGGGAGCTGATCACCGTATAATGCAAGTGAGGCACCGGTGAAATATCTACCATATTCAGATATATAAAGCAGCTCTTTCTCAGGCTATTTGCTAATAGGTCAATGTTGCCACCTCTGTTACCCGCCCACCCTTAACTGCTTTGAAACACACACTGGCATTTGTCAGTGAGATGGATAGTATGTCTTTCAGGCCAGAGATGTATTGTGGGCTGTAAGGCAACGTAAATCATCCTAGAAGCAAAGGCAATGTCACGTTTTCTCCTCAGCTGCAATCAGTAGGGGTTCAGCATGGAAAAGGAGGTGAGCACCTGCACATGTACACTTTGAACAGGCCAACATATTCTTCCCAATCCCAGGCTTGGGAATTACAGGCTTGGTAGGGCAGAATTATCCATCATGTAGAAAAGCAGATGAAGACTCAGAAAAGAATACCTTATAAATCAGTAGCTGATCTCTTTAAGCAAATCATTTCCAAATTTAGGAGCTGTGCTAGCACTGGGAGACCCAGCAGGGATTACAGCAGCAGTTTTATAGCACAGAGTGCCACCAACATGAACTTAATTTACTGAGTCTTTAGAAGGAGGAGGGTGAAATCGGACTGTGGTACAAATCATGTTACTACTGTAAGTTTAGTTTGCCAGACACAAATATCCTTCCAGCCAGGTAGCCTAGTGCTATAAACTAACATATGTCAGACTGCTATAGACCCCCGATTTAAAGTTTCCATTTGCCTCAGTGGGAACTAATTGTTAGGTTCTGGCTTCTTCTGTTTTCTTTTTAATGTCAGACACCCATCCAGCAAGAGCTGCAAATAATACCCTCCTAAGGGTAAATTGTGAGCTCATTGCTCGTTTAAGTCACATTGAGTGAGAATACTCCCTAGCTGTGCTCTGTGAATCAAAGACAGAGCATATGCAATCATCTGAAGCAGCAGCAGCCGCCACATTTCCCAGAAAGCTTTGGGAAACCCGACACAATTACCGATCAATACCCTCTCCAGTTAATTGATGAGCCATGGAGCCAAAAGGGAAAAAGAAAAAAGAAAAGAAAGAGGCTATCAATAAATAATTTTAGTTAGGAAACTGAGGTCTGAGGAGAGGTGCTTGAAGTTTAAGGGAAGAAAAATGAGGATTGAGGAGAAGAGGAGCGTTCTCAGATAGACGTGTCTTTCAAAGATAATGGGCACGGCAGAAACTGAGTAAGACACAATGGTGAACCCTGGAGAGACTGAAACCATTGGGTCCTAAAGGCAAACATCTGCTCATTGCTACTGAATTGCTACCCGAGACTCTCATCCTGACCTTCTCCTCATTCCCACTCTGGGAAGCCTTCCTCAGTCCCTATGCACACTGAGCCAGGTCTTCCTTCAGTTATTCAAGGTTGAAAATCTTTTCTGTGTACAAAGGGGTAGCTCTGAACTGGACCTAGTTTAGGAACCCAGCTGGTGCATTCAGTCTGACTCACAGCAGGACAGAGCCCTACAGCTTGGCAGGACTAAGCACAGCAGAGGGGACAGTCCCAGGAAGGCATTAGCAGAAAGGTCAGAGATCAGGGCTGATGTTCATCAACAGAGTTTCAGAGGTGGCAGTGAGTGTTGAAGGCTGGGAAAGGCAGGAGTCTGAGCCTTTCATTCCTGAGGGGAATGAAACTGTGGTTTTGTGCTTTAGTGAGTGTGTGTGTGAACTTTGAAGAGGAGGTCTTCACTTTTATGAACTGGAAATTCACTCACACATGTAAAAACAAAAATGAAATACATTTATAAAAAGAGGCCTCTGATTTTGTTAAGATGCTCAGAGTCTCTTGAGGACCTGCCAATAAATTTCTATGAGCATTATGTATAGTGGAGAGATAACTACCTCTGTGAACTGAAGCCCAGTGCTGCCCCAAATACATGTTACTCATTTACCCTCTTGCAACATAAATGCTGCGCGGGTTAACACACAAAGTACTTTTCTCCATTAAACCAGTTCCAGACCCCCTTCACCAAGCCCAGTTAATGAGCTGGGTGAAAAACTTTGAAGAGGCTGGAGATCAGAGCAAGCAGGTTCACCAAGAGGCCACAGGTCAGAGCCAAGGAAGCTCCTGGCTGCTGTCATCTGGCAGTGATAGCAGTAGCCCCACTGGCTGCTGCTTTTCAGTCTTGCTATGTCTAGACATCTGCAGATGCACCAGCCATCATCCATGAAACACTTTGGTACGCTAGCAGGAAAAAGAATCATCATCAGGTACCATTCAGGTAGACCTTGCCTTATGGCCCTCTAGACCTTACCACCCGTCAAAATTCAACATACGCCCTCTTTATTTAGGTCTTTCAGAGTTGCAGCAAAGGAGTTACAAAAGGGATTTTCTTTTTCCTTTAGTAGACAAAGCTGGGGCAAGGGATATATGAACATCTGACTCACACTAGGCATTACACATTTGCCCAGGAAAGTGCTAAAAGTTGCTGTGCACAGGGAGAAGTCTTCAAAGTCAGAACACAGGACATGTGGTACCCATTTATTCCCCCCTGTGCCCCCAGCAGGAGATACTCCAGCTTGAAGGCAGCGTTGTCTCCTGTAAGTCTCACGCGGTGGGGCCTCTGGGACAAAGTGATGCAGGAGATTCTCAGCACAGTGTTTCCAAACCCGCTCAGTCTGAGCCAAGCATCGCTCTCAGGGCAGAGCCAGTTTAAACCAGTGCTTTCCCAAACAGCCATGGTGAAAAACTCCAAGTATCCAGCTGTAGGAAAGCAGGAGGGAGGTGAACTTGTATTTCTTCTAGTAGGATAGTTATCAAAGAAAGCATCAGGGAAGTTGTGGTGGAGGCTCAGGGCAGGGAGTTTTGGATTGCTACCCTATAACATACCTCTTCTGTGACCTTGTGTGACCAGCTCAGAGGCTGAGTGCCCCATTTAATGAAGTGCACTTTGTCTACCTCTTCTAAAGAGAGCCAGAGCTCTCCAGGGCACAGAGTATCTTCCTAAGGATTTGCATACCACCTATCTGTGGGTACATCCCCCTGTAATTAGGGCTGTGATTGCACTTCACAGAAATACCCGCCCTGAAGTTAATCTCTTGCTCATGTTTGGATATGAGACCGTCATCGGCACTGGCCGGAGCTCCTGGGTAAATATCTTGGGCACCAGCTGGCCAGGGCAGTTTGATCTACTGCTGCTTCACAGCTATCAGTTAGGTGTTAGGCTTTCAGTGTTGGGTGAAGCTAGCTCAGAACAGCCACATGGGCTGAGATTAGAGCCCTAAACATACTGGTATTACTTCAGTCTTTTGCAATACCAGCACTAAGTAGCCTGATGCTTTTAAATCGGTGGATCAGCAGGTGGTGCAGAGCCCAGTTTGGGGTAGGACACAGAGGACTCCCTCCCAGGGGTTATCAGATGCCTCTCCTTCCCAGCACACCTGCCGTTCACCCCATAGGTCCAGCAGCTCTGCACCAATGCTTTCCTCCTGTGGAGAAGGAGTGCTCAGGCAGAAGGCTGAGGAGGACCATGGCTTGCTTCCCATGTTCCCTTGCCACTGCTGGAGCAGTGCAGGGATGGACATAGCACTGCCCTAGCTCTGGGGGGAGGGAGGGAGGCTGCCAGAGGCAGAACATCATCAGGACTGGGAGCATGATATTAATATTACAAATATGGCCTCTGTTACTTCCTAATGTTGGTATCATTGACTACTGTGTTGGTCAAGAGTCACACTGTCTGTCACCCACTGCTAATGCAGGCAGATGCAGAATGGGACCAAATCACCCTGTAGAAGGGCTGAGCCCAGAGTCCACCTCACCCCAGCTATGGAGAGACTCAGAGCCCATAAATTAGGCCAGGCATCCCTCTGTCTCTCTGAGCCTGAAAATCAGGTTTCCTCTGTGAATACCCGCTGGAGCTCTGCTCCCAGCTCTGCGGTGCGTTTGTCCTGTCACTCTGGCTTCGAGTCACTTCACTGCATATGCCACTATTTCACCCCTCAGAAAACAGGGCAATATTTGTCCTGACTTGTGTCTTATCGGTATCAGGAGGTTTCATAACTGACAGACAGGATAAAAGTGTTGAAAGGGGCTCTGAGCCTGTTGCTTTTATCAAACACATGGGAAAGGCTGTTTTATCAGCTGTCACATGTACTAAAGACAACAGCCTCTTGTCTTCTGGCCGAGGAGCTGACGTGCTTTTGTGGGTAATCCTGGCCTTTTAAGGGGCCATTTCTGAGCCACTGGTTCACGCTGCATCTGTCCGTCTCATTAGTCTCCGGGTTGACAGCAGGAAATGGTGCAGTGTTTTACCTAGTTAACCCCCTGAATGCTGCAACCGTGGTGAAGGATTGTGCATCTTCCCCCATCAGCGCAGAGTTTAACGAGAAGCCCAGTAGTTTCTAAAGGAAGGAAAATATGTGTGTGCATGTGTGTGCACGTGTGTGTATGCGTGTAGAAATAAGGAAGGGGGAACAAGGGTGCCCCTTTGAAACTCCTTGTTCTTCCCTTTGATGTGATGGCAGGGCTGGTGCGCACACACACAACTTCGTTGCTTTGATAAATCTGTGCCTCGCAGGCAAGATTTCAAAGGGAATTTTCAAGCACCTTCCCTCCCCTCTCCTGACGAGTTTGAGCAGGGAAGGGGGGAAGCCAGGTGGAACTGGAGAAGTCAGGGCGTCAGCTGTGGAAGACGCAGATGTGATAACCGTCGGCGGCACCAAAATTGCTCTTGGCTCAGGAACGGGCAGAAAGACAGGCTCTCGTCTTGCTTTTGTCTTCCAGGTTGGTGGAAGGTGCTACGCCTCTGAGGCAGGGTTGCCAGATGTGCAGATGAATGCTCTCACAGGTGGGAGTGGAGGGCGATCAAATATTATTCCCACCACCCTGGCAGTTCGTTGTGGGTTCTGGCTTGTTGGCACAGACACACACACCCACACCCCCCCCCCGCCCCCCCGCTGTGATTTCTATTGACTCGGCTTATCATTTGGAGCCTGTAAATGAGGCTGGTGTCTCTTGTCTTAGGAGCGGTGCAGTTTTGCAGAGACCAGGAAGGGATCCCTGTGCCCCTGCATACAGGGAAAGGGAGGCTTCCCTCTATCCTCAGCCAAAAAATGAGATACTGTCTGGGGTCAGGAGCAGGATTTGGAGGTTATGATTAAGAAAGAGTCTAATGTAGGAGTTGGAGGCCTCCCAGGAGGAATCTGGCTTAAGAGTTTTAGTGTGAAAAAAAGGACACATGCAGGAAGAGACTGTAACCTCTAAGATGTTTGTGGGGTGAAAATTCAGTTCCATTAAAGTCACTGTGAATTTTACCATCACCTCCAAAGAAAAGAGGCTTGTTTGCCCTTTTTGGTCTAAAAGCCTCAGCTGATGTGAGGGCATGTCTTGCACAGATCAGCTGTGCAGAGTTTCATGCTGCTGTCCCCATCAGCCGCATGGGCCATCCTTCCCCGAGCAACGCATGCTTCTGCACCCATGCAGGGGTGCTGAAATACACCTTCATGTGCCTGGCATGCTAATGGTGGGTCTTAGAGAAGAGTCAACGGAAAGA
>NW_008825290.1:315603-332366 GCF_000699105.1 Pygoscelis adeliae | reverse complement strand
CTACCTTTAATGTACATGCGGGTAATGATCTGCATGAAGGCACGATAAAATCATCAAACAACATGAAATCTCATAAGGACAGATTTGCTTTTGCTCCGGGAACATTACCAATTCTGATACAGGAACAGCTCTGTCCGACCTTTTCAAGAGTAGAAGTGGTGGCGATGCAGGTGGTACTTACAAAATTTAATGCACATCTCCCAGGAGGAACACCCCTTCTGCCAGAATATGTGGCAGAGGTTAGCTTAATATACATGCCAGCTCCAAAATCTGCTGTTTTATTATGGGAAGCTCAGGATGGATGGACAACCAAATGGATAGATCACAGGGGTCCAGAGAAACTGTGGGAAAATTCTTATAAAGTTCCTCTTACTCCCCTCAAAACATTCAGTTCTTTGTTTCCCCTGAAATTATGCATTTTGATGACAGTCCACAAAAAAATCTTTTTTTTTCCAAGAAAGTCCTAACAATGTGATTTTCTTAGTTGGGGTTTTTTTTTATGGGATAGTAAATTACCTTCAAAAAGGATTTGAATTTTTATTTTTTTAAGAAATAGAATAATTTTACCATAGCAAAGTTGAGAGTAATTTGGAAGTCACTGTCAAATATAGAACAATACCCAATTTTTTTTTCATGTGAAAAATTGCTTTCTTGATCTTCCCACAAATCTCTTTTATTTTTCTCTGCACATTTTTTTTAACCACATTTTCCCCCAACCAGCTTACATACAGATAGGCAAAATAGTTCCTACAATATGATTCTCATGCATCTATCAAACCTCAGACTTCTGTCAGGGATAAAAAAAAAAAGACAATTATTTCATTTCTAATGGATTAACAGCCTATCCATTTCATTTTATATTGAGGGATTTGGATTTATTTACAGAGCTAGTGGAATACTTCGCTGAATTAACAATTTTTGCCTGGTTTATAGTGAAAGCAGAAAAACCCTCCTATTTCACCTTTTATGTGATATTATAAATCATCTTACATTCATAAGGAATTCTATGGTTTTCTACTCTAATATACTGATAGAACAGCATAAAGGGCTTTAGCATGAATTGGAAAATGGAAGTAGTCACTATATACCACATACTGCCAGCAAGCAATATGACATCAATGTGTTCCTGAAGCAGCAACATATGGTTTCCAAAAAAATCCATCCTTAAATATACATTGATTTTACTGAGACAGGAAACTTAGAATGAAAAACTTATAGGAGATAGGGTGGTGGACCTCAAATCAAATATTATGATCTGCTGAATCGAATCTAAATTTTAGATTGATCTCACAAGCAGCAGATTCTTGCCTGAACTTCTGTAGTGATTTGAAAAAGATGGTGTTCAGGAGCTTTGCATATTACCACAGAGATATGTAGCCAAATTACCTCCGTCTGGATGTGCTAGAGTTTCTCCTCTGACTACAGTGCCACAAGGCATCCTAAGAGCCCTGGTATGATAGATTATCTTGGGAAAAGGAGTTCAAAAGCCAGAAAGTGCCTGAAATAAACCAAAATCAAACATGCTGATATTTCCTAATAGAAATGATTAAACTTTTTGTTATACCAAAATTGTCTATTTTGCACCGACCCGCTCAAAACCAGATGTTGTAATGTCAGAAATTCACACAGGGTTGCAACTTGCATTTCCCATTAGCTCTAGCAACAAGATATTTATGTAAGGCTTGTCATTGTTCTGTTCGAGTCTCTCCTAAACTTTAATTAACCTGTCCTTTCAACACCCCTGCAGTCGTGTAAAGTAAGGATACAGTTAGTATTCCTTTTTGCCTGATTAAACGCCTTGCCCAGGGTCACCCCAGGAGTATGAGGCAGAGCCAGAAACACAGCCTAGCTATTCTTAATCTCAGAAGGCTATCCTTCTTCAAATCTCAGCCTTTGACAAATCTTGGCAGAGGTTCAGTCAAGTCTCATCCTAAATTCCTTCAACAGTAGGTTCACATTCACTAAGAGCTGAGCTCCAGGGGCATACAATATTCAGCCAGGCTGGCTTCTGCACGTTTTCTTGGCCAATACGGCTGAGGGGTGCCATATCTGAATCAAGCCAAGGCTTTGAATTTTTTTAAATTTATCCACTGCTCATCCTTACTGCTCACACCTCCAGACAAAGGGAAGCAACTGCTCTTCTGGTACAGCTAGAAGGAAAAGGAACTTCCTTTTCTGCATTTATTCAATCTTATTTAGCTCCCTTTCTCTCTCTTCTTACAAAATTTATAGTGTACAAGTAAGCTATAAAAAGCAATGAGATGCAATTTATGCAAGTAACATGTTAGTACACTCTAAGTTCCTGTCCCTTCGATGAGTTAGACTGGGATAAATTTTTATGTCTGGGTTTCATGCTGACATGTCTTTAGGTGCTGGCTAATACGGCAGGTGCCAACTGGAGGGCACCTAACATAGCAGCCTTGCAAATCAAGGTCAACTACCCATATAAAGACCTGACCGAAATATTGCCAAATGGCAATTTCACTGTTCTACTTTGCCCAGGGGAAAGTGCAGCCATGGCCGTTTGTTCCCTTCCTGGCATTCTTTGGTGCAACACATCTGTTGCTTCAGCTGCTATCAGAGCCTTTGGCAACTCGCTGTCCCTATCTGGTCTTTGCCAGCCTGCTTTGCATGGTAATTTGCATACCACATCCTTTCTGTTTGAAACCATGGCTAATGAAACAGGTGGCTGTCATTATTAACAGCGCTTGCTAACTAACTTCACTCCAGCACCACCACTTCTTGCAATGTGCCAGTGCTATTCCTTCCTTCCGCTGCTTCGTGGTGGGCACAGCCTGCTGATGCCACCCCTTTTCCCGCAGTCCTGCCATTCCTCCAAAAGGAATAAATAGGCTGCCACCAACCCACCCAGCATCCCCTTCCCACAAGCTGAATACCCTCCCAGCCCAGCAATTCTTAATCCAAACTCTCTGCCATCCATGGGGAAGAGGAAGAACAGGTGGACAGATGGAGAGGGCTGGAAAGGCTGGACAATGGCAGTGCCACAGCCGCAGGAGATCTGTTACAGCAGGATCTCTTCTATGGCACAACTGCTGGAGCAGAGCTGGAGATGCTGGAAGGAAGAGCTGACCTGTGGGGTTGGTAGCCTGGCCAAGCTGGCCCCATCCCTTGCTGCTTTTTCATCACATATTTCGTTTCTCACCTCCAGTCGCCAGCGAGTAGGATTGGCCTTGGGAGTTTCAGTCTGAGCAGAGCATTGTGAAACAGTATGAAGAACAGTGGAGAGAGCTATCATTCAAGAGTGTCCTCATTCCTGCAGAGCATGGCACAGAGTGAGCTTCCCTGGGAGCAATTCACTCATCAAGAGATAAGTCAAATGGAAGGACTACATGGTACTGCAGGTCAGTGCCACCAGGCAGCTCTGAAAGGCATCCTTATCCTTCAGCGTCAAACCCTCTCCACTGGACCACTAGCCTCACTGAAAGGTTTCTTGCCACCAGGACTTGCCACCAGACAAGTCCTCTTTGTCTACTGAGGGGATCAACCAACCATTTGAATCGAGGCTGGTTTTGAAAAAGCAAGAAGAAATTAATGGCATATATTTTATCATAGCACATGGCATAGATATGGCTTCTTTTTATCCTGCCCTTTAATAGAATTTCCACTGTCCTCAGTGAAAACATTTTTGTATTAATGAAATATATTAAATATTGCTATAATAAACAGCCATCATTATGTTTCTTGGGGCTCTCCCAGTCATGGCTCACTGTACATCATTAGTAGAACAGTAAAATAAAATTACAGCTTTATAATAAAAGAACACATTCTGTATGGTAATTTACCCCTTCAGGAGACATCCTCTCAAATTCATTAGATTACAATACTGATTTTCTACAGTTCTTTGAGGAACACAGTGTTGAACATGATACGCTGCTCTTGAGTCCTCTAAGGAGGAGCCACCATTTTAATTTCCATCAGTGGGGCTTACACAAATATAGATATGAAATTCAACATGATTCATGGTTCTTCCCAAAAGATCTCTCCTGGGTCAAAGGACTGATGCAGAGAAATCTCAAACTTCTCCTCTTTCTGCACCTAAACATCTTGCTACACAAGAGACTTGGGTAAGTTTTTTAGAATATGCTGCAAACAAACATAATTTGCTATGGAAACTCCCTGCATTATCTTTCATTCAACAATGTTGTAAATTTGGACTTTGAGTGACCTCAGGTAGAGATTTACTTGAATAACCTTTTGCTGTGGTCTGAATTCACATTTGACCTTTTCTTTGATAGGTGGTATGGAAGTGTTACAGTAACGAGAGCTTTCACTTGAAGCAAAGCTCCAAGAAAGGGTCTTCACAATCTGTATGTCACTGCAAAACAAAGTGTTTTTATGACCATGATTTTCTTTGCTCAAAATCTTACACAGCCTCAGATCCTTGAAAATTCTCCCGTTTTTTTGTTTGCAAGGGAAACTTTGCAGGAGAAAAACAATCCATTCTAAAACACATAAAACAACCCTGGAGGAATTTCAGAAGTCCAAATATTTTGCTTTTCTCCTTTATTTACATTCCATTTGCTTGTTTGTTTTGTTTTTTTAAAAGTTCTTTGCATTCTTGTGTTGGAATAATATTATCTGAGAAACCACATAGTCATGCCTTTTCACAAACATAATGCAGTTAAGGAATAAGTAGTAATTTAAGAATGCTCTTAAGATTATCTTGCACGGAAAATCCCTTTGTTTATGGAGATTAGAGAACACATGATAAATTTTTAAGCTCAGCATACTTTGTGTCATGGCGATATTGAAGACACATTCATGACTCTCTACAAGTCATTCTTAGTGTTGAATACACCCAAGAGAAAACATTCTTCGTATAAACTTGGATAAATCCTGTGCCACCCGGGCATAACCCGTTTCCCTGTTGACCAGTCAAAGTCATGAGGAGTTGAAGGATCTACCTGGAGACAAGAAATGATGGTTTCTAACACCCTTCCTATCAGGTTTTGTAGGGTTCACACAAGAAAACCCAGTAGTTCGGGACCAGCAGTTATGTTTCTATATCCCATATCAGATGAGAGTTCTGCACTAAGGATGATGGTTGTCTCTCAACTTGAGCTATGAAGACCAAGAGCAGGTCACCTGGGGGAAAAGACTTCTGAAGAACAGGAAGAGGAGGAAGCACTTGATGAAGCCAAACAAATTACCTGATGCTTATCACACTACTGATGCGCATTGGAACTAGCATGTTCCCACTCAGTGAGAGCCAGTCAGAGCTGCAGAGAGAGATTCATATCTGTGCTGGTTTTAATTCTTCATATTCCCCACAGAAAATGCATCCCATCCTCCACTCATGCTCCATCCATGGAAGAGGTTAAGAAACTCTTTAGCAAGGAGCAGCATACCACTGTCAATCTCTATAGCTATGACTGTTGCCGTTTGCAAGGGGCTAGGGAAGTCAGGAAGCTCTTAGCCACTGACAAACGATTTCTCCCAATAAACAGTGTTGGTATTAAGCTTTTAAAGGCTGGTAAATCTTCTGCTCTATTAAATCCAAACCCATGGAACCCATTAATTGGTGTCTTTCTTACAGTGAAGTGCTGCTTCTAATTTGACATATATTTTATGGATCACTCTACCCCTTGGTTCATAAAAATGATCCGACTTCTCCTCGCCTCGCTGGTCGAGGCCACTTTCCAAATGCCTGTCCATAATCTTAGACGAAAAATGATAGCCCTGGAAAGGTGATGTGTCAGAGGAGTGTGAGACGCACCGACACACATGCAGATGTGAGGCAGCAATGTGCTGAATTAAAATTACAGAGAGAGGAAATGATGAACCATCTTGTTAACTCAGCTTGTCACTTCGATGGCCTCACTCCATGTAAATAAATAGGAGATGGGGGGAAAAAAAGAGCATTATTAAAGCACAGCTAAAACAAGAAAGTACTTGGGTCATCACCTGCTCTAAGCGACATCACTAATGATATAGCTGTAGCCTCATGATGGCTTGGTCACCCTGGACTGACCATGGCACTTCTAATGTGTGATCAGATCCTGCAAAAGTCTGAGCACTGCTAGGGAAGGTCTCAGCATGCCCGGTTCCTCTGGCTGTATTGATCATTCAAGGAATTCATCCAGACAATGCTCAGTGCTTAACAGAAAAGACCCTACACTAATCTCTGAGCGTTTCCTTTTTTTAAAGCTTGAAGCCATATATAGGACGTTTTTTTCTCTTTAAGATTCTCTCCAAATATTGAATGGGCTTTGCAACACAGAGACTTTTCTACCTACTTTTAATCAGCTAGTTACATATACAAACAAGCTGAAATTTCAGGGTGCTCTGAAAACAAAGGTAGCCGTTCAATACAAGCAGCTCAAAATGATGAATACCACACTTACTTCTCTCGGAAATGCAGAAAGCAGCTTCACACTTTAATAAAGCCACTAGGAAAACTAGAATAAAAAAGCTAGCCACATCACAAAGCCAAAACCAATGTGATGGTTTTGGAAATGGTGTCTGACCTTGTGTTAAACAAGGTCCTCAGTAAATCACCAGGAAACACTACTCTAGTGAAAGGGCCAACTTTCTGTTGAGATGTACACCAAGGCTACCAGCTTGTGAGGGTCCATATTCATCATGGCACTTCTTGTAGGAGGAGCAGTACAAGCCCAAGGGCCCTTGCTTAGCTCCAGACTTGCTGGTTCTACTGTGCATCCCTAATTACACCCTGAAATTTCTTTTTGTTACAAGGTAGTTATTTCTTTTCTTATCCCAGCTTTCTTTTCAGATCACTGAGTTAAGGGGTTGTGCCGGTTTTTCCTATGGACACAGGATTTTGTCCCAAACCCTTTCCTCTCAGGCTGGGAGGAAGACTCTCATCTGAGGTTAATGCGAAGACTTGAGGAAAGAGTTTATACCTGAATATTTCAGAGAGCCAGAGCCATATTCCATACAAGACTGCTGGTATCTTGGGAAAATAATGCTAAAATCATGGTAAAATAATGGTAAAACAAACAATAAATCTTTTCCCCTTCATCCTTTCCTTCTTTACTGAAAATGTGGTAGGAAAGGGAGGCATTGCAAGAGCTCTGAGTGGCCTCCTTTGGATTTCCCCATCAAATTCTATTTCTGCGGACTTTCATCTGCTCAGCTGCACATCGGCTGCACAGAGAGGGCTGGAGCACTGTGTGAAAGGCTGGTCTCGTGAGCTACCTAGGCTGAGTGAATGCTAAAGCCTCTCCAACAATGTTGTTCTCAAGTGGTTTTCTCATTTTATGGACTTCAGAGGTCTCAGTTATTTCAATTACGGCTAACATGATCCACTTATACAGGCTGCCTGTGTAAGTTCTCAGAAACTACAGTCTTTTTGTCTTTTGTTTCTCTATTCTTTTATATATTTTGCATTTCCATCAGTGTGCGCTACTGTCAGGCCCTTCACTATGATACTAGAGAGCAAAACTTGTCCCTAGAGACTGCACTCAATTTGAATGATAACAATAGCCAAATTTGATAGCCATATCTGCAAATTCTCAGCCATCAAAGGGGTTTCAAAAGGGATGTGGGAATTTGTTAAGTTTTGGTTCTTGTTTGTGCTCCTACTTTTCTATCAGATGCACTGGTGGAGATGGGAGGGACTTGCTGGCAAAGGAACAGCTTCCCTCAAAAAATCAGATCAGAGGTCAGAAAAGGCTTTTCCCTGAGACCTGTATGGGCATTCAGCCTTTGCAGGCCTTTTCAGGTCCCCATGCTGCTAATAACATTTTCATTGAAATCCACTTCCAGCCATCAGTCGCAAGGCCCTGACTGAACCCAAATAAACATGACTACAGGCATGCCCTATACGTTACCTCTGAGCATACCCCAGACCTATGCATAGCATTCATTTAAAGCACACATTTTCACTGGACTGCTGCTGATCTGGTAAAACTCACTTTTCTATAATCCGAACTCCTGAAAACTTTCTGTGAACCTGCCCCTCATGCCCACGGCTGCTTGGTGCCCCAAGTCGCTCATGGGTTTTCTCCTACCTGCAGCCAGACGGAAAAAGGCTGCAGGAGCCAGATGGCACACAGGGAAGCGCACTTCGTCATCTGCACCCGTGAAGGAGTTGTCCTCTGGTAACCTTATCCAGGTCTTCTGGTTGCTGCCTTCCCTATCCTCCCTCACCGGTTCACCGGTGGTAACAGCTCTCTCGCCCTGCAGACACAGGCTCTGCTCTCTGTGCTAAAGGAGGGTCCCATTAGCCCCCCTGAGGTCTTTACCAATGTTTGGGGCAGCTGTACACCGGTGGATATGCTTTCATGATCTCATCTTGATGCCCCTTATTGAACACAGTGTACGAGCAGAGGTGTGTGAAAGGTAGGAAGGAGAATGGGTGTGAAAGAGGCATTTCCTATCCGTATTTCTTTCTGACTCATGAAAACACACCTCCATCCCCTGTAGCATTTAATCAGATCACTTTAACTTTCCTCCCAGTGCACAGGGGGAAGGGAAAAGTCCCTGGCTAAACCCAGAATGCCATTTTGTGGCAATTTATGAACAAACAAGCTTCCCATCAAACCAATCCTTAGAAATGTCACTCCAGGCTGGCACTAAGCAGAGATTAAACGATGGATTGTCAACCTTCCTTTTTTATTTGATGTTTTGAATTTCACTGTTCCTCTCTTTCATTAAAAATGAACTAGAGGGAAAAAAAGCAGAATAAAATAGAAGCTTTTTACATCTAAAAGTCAAGATAATTATCTCTTATATCCAACCCACTCCTCCAAGACTCTGAATGAAGCCATCATTAAAATCTGTGTCCATCTGGTGACTTTTCCACAGCTAATTAGGTGAAGAAGCCGGTTAACAGATATGTTCTGCTGAAATCTCTCTCTCTTCCTCTTTTAAAACAACTTCCAGACATGGCCCATGTACAACCTGGATGCTGCTTGTTCTGTCCCTCAGGTGCTAGGAGAACACGAGAAGAGACATAGTGGGAGATGGCTGCTTTGGTGAGCTGCTCACCAAGGCCCTTTCATGGCATCAGCGTTGGGATAAAAGGAGGAAGCGGATGCAAGAGACAGCAGGTTTGACTTCCGCTGTGCGGGAAGCCCTTTCAGGAGCTGGTCGGATGTTTTGCTGGCAATGTTCCAGTGCGTTTCTGTGTGGGGCTTCTTTTAATACTGTGATTTTCTCCCTGTGGTTTGTCAGGCACTCAGCCAGCCTACTAAAGACTCTCTACCAGATACCCATCTGCTGCATTTGTTAGAGCTTGTCACCCTAACACCTAGGGGCTGAAAGGTATTGATTCCTCCTGTGTCCAGATGGATGGTTCGTGGGATATCCCCTCCTCCTCCCAACCCTGCACCAAGCTCTACTGTTGGCACTTAGAGGACTGCCAATTTGCAGGATAGCCCCAAACTCACAAGGAGACTCCTGCGGGAACCCTCCAAAACTGAATGTTGTCCATACTGGCTATTATAAATGCGAGTAGAGGAGCGAGCAAGGTGCACTGACTACCCTCCCGGTATAGTACTGTAGGCAGCATTGATCTCAGAGTGCTGAAACCTTCTCTAGGGTCACAGGAGAAAAATTCAGCCACCCTTACACCTCATAAGAGATCGGTTCTCATGTCAAGGACAGTAGGCAAGTATCTGAGTGTGGCAACTGAGGGCATAAATCCCTTAATGATTCTGCCATCGAGGACCCAGGAGTTCTGGCCAGTTATACACATGGCACATTGTCCAGGGTCAAGGACGGCTGACTGATGGACTTTCAGAGCTCCCTGTCCAGTCACTCATCCAACTTAGTTTTCCCTTTGCAGGTGTAGTTGGAAGAAGCCTGCTGCCCTCTTTCACAAAGATCCCGAGGCTCATAGCTCCACAGCTCATAGCCCTGTAACTCATAGCAGGATACACAGAACTCTGGTTTTGTTATCAGGCATGCAAGTAATTGCTTGGCAATGCTGTCTCCTGTGTGTGTGCAACACACTTCCATGACTACATGCACATTCGTCACAGGAGTGGAAAGGCCCTTGGGATTTTTGAGGGCTTTTCTAGTATGCTACGTGGTCCCTCCTGGTTGAACAGTCAGGCCTCACTGCTTTGCTGCTCAGCATTCTCTATTTAGATGTGCTGTCTGAGAATATAAGCCCCTGAGAGTACAAACACTACCTTCCTCACTCTCTCTGGCAAACATCTGCCTCAGTTTGGCACAATTACATTAATATAGTTATAATTCTAGAAGGATTGTAACAAGTGAGTAATAAAATAACTTCCCAATCTTCTCTCAAAGAGGTGTAACAGAGGCCACAGAGACTGTGACATGAGGAAAGCAGGACACACTGACCCAGCAAGTCCTGTCTGTCTTTAATTTATCTGATTGAATTAATGAGAAGAGAAAATTACTGGAAGTTTTTTCATTTTCATTTACTTCCCAAGTCTGGGTCCAAATGTTAAGAGAGCCCAGAAGTGTTAATGTTCACTGGAGTTCATCTCTAGCCAGTGACTCCCTGCTGCTCCTAGATTTACATCATGCAACTGTCATTATAGCTAGAGATAAGAAAACTTGTTAAAATGAGCCCTGTATGGCAATGGATTGAAATAGAGCTTGGGAAAGAATTGTAGCAAGGGAGGGATTACAGGCCATAAATATATTACAAGAAAAGGACTTTTTAGGTAAAATCATAGCTCACTACAGCGTCACCTAAACTCTTATACATCCTCTTTTGCACTCTATCATTCATGAGCGGCATAGGAAAAGCTGTACAATTCAAACACACAAGGAGAATGAACAAAGACTATTGCTTTCAATGGTACCACAGTTTTCAGGAACACTGGGTTTCTTCAAGGCCACGCAAGGAAGGTGCTGAGCCAATTAAGATATTTTTCATATCTCGTGATAAGTTCACTGTATTGGAGTTAACTCTGCCATGTACATCTTCATCAACAATGCAATATCCCTTATACCAATTTAATTTTACATTGCCAGCAAGATAAAGGCAATTTATAAGTTTCAATGAGCGCAGCCTGGCTGGGCTCCAATCCAATCCAGAGAGTGTAACGTTTGCTGGGGAATTGCTCGAGACCTTAATGTCTGGCATATGGTGAGCTGCTTTCATTTCTGACCTGTGCAATTAAGGTCAGCGGCGAAAATTACATTAAAACAGTTCTTTATTAATCATGTTCTATCTAGGGCAGATGATGATGACCTCTAAGCACAGAGATCCGGCAACCACAAAACAAAATACTGTGAGTCTCAAAAGCCACTCACTAACAAAGCTTTGCAGTAGATTATCTTTGGTGCTTTGCCCATGGCTTTGAAACAATAAAAGTTGGTGGTCATGTCTTGGGGGGAATAATAGCAATGAGTGCTAGAGGAAGATCTTAATTTAAAGTGTGGTAGATTTCAGAGGCACCTGAGAAAGGAAATCCATGGTGATTTTTTATGCCTCCCTCCTCTCTTGGTGAAACAGGTACTAGTTCTTCAAGCAGGTGCTAGTTTCTGAAATGGCTTCAGGTATTTCTTCAGACATATGACTGCCTTAAAGACCAACTGCTCTCCCTTTTGACATGCTGTGAAAATGGTGTTGCCTGGAAGCTTGGGGTTAGCAAAACTTTTATCTTCCTGAAGCTCAGCTTCCCATTTTCCCCAAAGAGATGCAAATAAAAATAAATTCACAATGTGCCATGAATTTGTATCATGCAGTAGGGAGAAAGAAGCCACTCCTTCTTGGTCCAAAGGAATACCCATACAATCTTCTTCTGGACCTAATCCAAAGCCCACTTAGAGTCTCAGACATTGGTTTAATCCATTTTTGCTTGGATTCTGTCCTATTCTGTCCTGACACATCCCCCGACCTTGCAATGTGAGCACTTGCAGCAGAGGTCTGTGGAGCTATTGACCCGTTTGAACCCAACTGACCATCAAGTCATACTGAGAGACTCTTCAAATCAACATGTGCTTCATCTTCTCATTGATGAGCCTGATTGTTGCAGTTTTTTGCTATACAACTAATGTAGTGATGTTGTGACCCACAGTGTCATGAGCTCATTCCCGATGTCTGGAAGAGAGACAGTGAGGCAGACCAAAGGAGCAACAGACTGAAAGGCCATATCATTAAGCAGTGCCCCAATGATGACTCTGACCTACTCTGACACAGCGTCAGAGTCAGTAGAAACAGAGTGATGCTGGGTCTGAAACACGAAGTAGTACAAAAAACCCAACACATTGGAAATGAAATGTAAAATAGAGGAATCCAGGCAAGGGCAAAGATGAATTTCTGATTTCTGTCAAGAGAAATGTGTAAATGAGGGAAAGACTATCTGAGCCCACATATCTTTATTCCAGCGTTCACAAGCATCTGCATTAGGGGCTAATAATAGCAATACTATCTCATCTCCCTTCTCTTTGTCGTACATTACTAATGCTAAAAGAAAGAGGAAAAAAAATGAAAACAAGGTGTTCCTGTTCCTATTGTTCATTAAAACATCAAAAAAGATTCAATTTAAAGAGAAAACATTAGCCAAAACATTCTGGTTTACAGTCAAATATATTTACAGTCTCAATTAATAAAATGAAGAGTAAAGCAGGATTTCACCAAAGCTGGCCAGCCATCAGGAAGGCATTCTGGTAAGATTCTCCCTGAAAATACCAGCCTGTTTTGATTTTTTTTTTTTCTGCTATCTTTGAAATTTTATGGATGGTGCAAACGCTGTGAATTTTTCTAGCAGCTTTGGTGTCTGCTTTCTTGCCAGGGTAAAGGCACACAGAGCTGCCGCAGCTCTGTCCCAGACTGGAGAGAAGCAGAAGCTCTGTGGATTTCACATCAGTGTTCAATATTAAATAGTGATCCAGACTTAAACAAATTATTGAGAAAACCCTTTTAAAATTGAAAGTTGTATTAACTATCCCACTCTTTGTGGGATCATGCTTCCAATTTGTTTGTTAAATTTCAAGGTTAGAGGAGAATCACTGTCGTGGGAGAGGTTTTTGTTGCTAGCAAAGGTGCAGGAAAACTTTTTTGGGAACATACATGTTCTGCAAGCAAAGATGGGGCACAGCTTTGTGTAAGCCAGGCTGAAACTGCTTGGGAAAGCACGCTGGATTTGATAGGCTTCAAAGGTCATTGACTATGTCTGCATTATGTTTTCCAGCTGCTGTGTGAACTAGCAGACATTGGAATGCTGAAACCTTGGCCTCCAAAGTTAAAGGAACGCTTTCAAATTACTTCACCAACATCAAGGCTATAGCCAAAATCTTGCTCCTTACTTTGAGATGAACTCTCCCATGTTGGATCTTAAGCTATTGAGTGTGAAAACTGTTCATGGAGCAGGTGTGTATTTGCTTTACACTTGTAGCAGGGCAGGCACAGCTCCCTCCCACAAACCCATCTCATTGTGACCCACTGCTGGTGCTTAATGTCCCTGAAACTCCAGATAGGAGGCATCTGTTCCCAATCAAATGTCAGGCTTTACTCCATCCTACCTACTGGCAGCACAGCCCCACTGTTATGTCTATTTCTTGTCAAAGTAATATCAATTTACAGGGGTCCAACTGCTTTCTAACCAGGTCTGGACAGGTATGAAAACATCAAGTGGCTCATGAGAGGACACTAAGTAAGCTGTGGCTTCTGCAGGAGCCTTTGCTTGCTGAAGACTTGTTACGCAGGTTATTTGTGTACTCAGGTCTCTGCTGCTTCTCCCACTGACTACAGCAGACCTCTGAAACCCATGTTCCCAGGTTACATGAGAAAGGATGAATGAAAAGCTGGGACAGGGCTGAAGCAGTCTGCTGTTGGGACCACCCACCTTTCAGCCAGGACTGAAGAGCTTTTCCAGATTTGGTATTGCTGTGATAGGCTCTATTTAACATGCTTTTGTAACAGAAATGTAACTCCTGGTTTCATCGGCTTCTGAGCTAATACATCAGGCCATTACCAAGCCTGAATGTGACTTCGATGAAAGTTATAAAAATGCCATACCACGCTGTCTCTGTCTGTCTGTGGTTGAGCAGCACCCCACAGCAGCGGTCCATAACCTTTAAAGATGCTGTGCCTGGAGGTGGAGCGTGCAGCTGCGCACCTCCGTCTTGCCTGCTGTCCCTACACACACAGTCGTCCTGCCCTGGCTTGCTGTAATTAGCCCCATAACTTTTGCCTCGAATAAATGTCTTTGCTTCTCCTCTCTCCCCTTCACCACCTCTCTGAGGATTATTTTCACTCTGTTTTGTTTTGTTTGTTTTTTTAACTAATTCCTTTTTAAACGTTAGCTGTGTGCTACCCTGCCCTTTTACCTCGCTGGTGTGACCTCTTTCTCTTTCCATCTACCTGATACATGTAGCTCAGGACTTCTGTTATCCCCGTGATGGGTTTATTTATCACACTCTAATGATTCTTCTATCCACGCTCTGCGTCTCAAAGGCTGGCTCTCAGGGAAGAGGGCAAGAGGTTGCTGTGTAGCAATCTTTGTTTATTTTAAATCGCAGTAAACCACTTGAGCTGGAGAGGTGGGAAGAAGAAACCTGTGTCGCTTTTTTTTTTTTTTAAATGGAAAAAATACGCCTGCAGCTTGGGCTTCTCAGCACATGAACCTTCCCAGCCAGAAACATCTTACCGTGTGAGAGAGAAAGAAATATGCAGCTACAAGATGTATTTTACCCCCACTTTGTGTCGAACGAGCAACAATATGTTACACATAGATCAAGATAAGTAGCTGTGCAGGCTCGCATTGCAGTAAGCATGCCGATGTGATGTATTCCAGGCACAGATGAGTTCACAAGCCAATGCTTTATGCCCTTGGTCCCACGACCATTCACACCAGGCATTTGCAGGACCAGCTCGGTCTCAGATACTGAGCTGAACTGAATCTGGCCTGGAAACAGGGTTGCCTTTCTCTGTAACCAGCTGGAGAGGGCAATGTAAAGTTTCTCCAGGTTTTAGGCTGACTGCAGGATAAGATGTAACACCAGGTTCTGCAGAAAGTCAGCTGATGCAAAGTTAGCCCATCAGTGTTTTTTGAGCAAATTTGAACTGTCAGAGCAAGCATCCACCAAATCAGTTCTTTGCATTGTGCAGCCACAGTGTACCTGGTCCAGTACTGGAAACTTTAAATCTGGATTTATTGTATCATCAAACCAGAGGTGTAAGAGTCTATTGGTGTGGTGGGAAGTGGTTATGTGTCTTTAATCCCATGCCAAAGTGACCTGTACCTGACCAGAGTATGTTTAATCAGTTGGAAGGTGTAGGATACTGCCTGACATTTTAGTGTGCATTGGGGACGAACAACGAATATCTGTCACAAACCTTAACAGAGGACAGCTCCTGTTGGTCAGTGCACAAATAAAAATCATAACAGGAGTAAAGATTGCAGAGATGAAAGGCAATTGGTAAAACATCTGCAGCATTCAAGGTCCTGGGAACTTTTCATCTGTACAGGTTAAACAGTCCTTCATTTCTCCTTCTAATAACTTAAAAGCCCATTAAAAATATATATCTAAGTATTCTCTCACCCCTAACCCTCCCCAAAACCAAATCTTTAATCAGCTACACCTTTTAATGCAGAATCAGCAGCAGTAGCAATGAAGAATGACCCTGTAGTAGCAGCCCTGGTGAGGCAGGGATTTTTTTTTCTTTCGCTCTTTCTTTTTTTCCTCTGCAGCTCCAATTGTGCCTTTGAAACATCTTTAAGCATTGGAGCTTTGTCCTTTTCATTTCCTCCTCCTGTTCGTGTATTTTCCAGATAGACTCCCTGGCAAAAGTGTTTTCATTGTTATTAGCAAGTCAGACATTTCTGCTCTTTCCTAAGGTATACATTATCCTCCTGGGCTGTGCAGTCATCTGCTGCTTTGTGTCTGGACAGTACTTGGCACATGTACTCCCTGTCCAAAAAAGAAATCTCAAGGCACCACTGCAATGCAAGGAACAGTCATGGTAGAAGCAATCATCCTTTTTAAGAGCTCTTCTTATTCCAAAATATCCCCCATACATAACGTCTCAAACTCAGCTCTTAAATTCAGGGTGACCTGGAGATTTTTAACAGAAGAGCTGAAGGCAGAACTTTAGTCTGCTGATGATAATTTTTATTCCCCTTCATTAGAAAACCATATCCATTAGGCAACTGATTTTTATGGGTCTTCTGAGTCAGTGTTTTGCTATATTGTGAAAAGTCTTGGCTCTTAGAAATGTCAGCTCTGTGTTGTGGCACTGGTGAGGCTATGGACAGGGGCTTGGGCAGGTTTCCCATGGAGCTCCATCAACCCCCCTCAAATGTGACAGGCAGCATCTCCTGCCAGTCCAGCCTTGCCTGCCCCCAAAACTCTGTCAAAGAGCCCCAGGCCTGAAACTGCCTGTCACCCCAAGAGATCATGAGTGGCTGGAGATAAAAGGACAAACCTCTTTCACCAGTAAAAAGAAATCGAGCCTTGAAGGCAGCTTCCAGAGGAGAAAGCTGGTTATTAATGTCTTGCTATCCTGGAACAGACCTCAGTAAAAACCAACAAGCCTTACAGTACAAGTTTCAGTATTTTCTGTACAATCCTGCTCAGCATTAGTTATAAATCTTATCAGGTGTTTGTTCACACACAAATAAAATAACAAATGGAGTGGAGATTGTAGAGAGCTGACAATCACTGGAGGCAAAGCAACACTCAAGGCCCTTGGAATCAGAAGAACTTTTCAGCTCAAGAAGCTTAACAGCTCTTCATTTCTCTCTCCAGGAACTTACAAGACCATTAAAAATATATATCTCTCTATCCCCTCCACCCACAAGCCTTCCTCCTTCAACCAGCTGCACCATTTAATGCAGACTCAGCAGTGA
>NW_008825290.1:304196-315590 GCF_000699105.1 Pygoscelis adeliae | reverse complement strand
AGAGCTTTTTCTTTCTTTCCTTCTTTTCTTCATTTTTGCAGATCCAGTTACGCCTCTGAAATCTCTCCAAGCAGCTGGCACCTTGTCTTTTCTTTTTTAATTTCCTCCTTTTTTTGTGTTTCGAGGCAAGGTAGCTGGAAGAGAGGCTTTCATCTTCATTAGGGCCATACGTTTCTGCAGGTTCATTAGGCTCTTTTTTTGTTGCTATTGGTGTGCAGTTGTCTGCAACAAGAAAAATAGCCTCAAACATCATTAGTCTGCTAAAGAAAATTTCAGTGCTCCTTCCCGGGGCTTTGGGAATTTGTGCTGCGTTGAAACTTCAGGAAAATCAAGAATCTGACATCAGGCTTCTTCCTTTATTCTTTCTCACATGTCTTATGACAGACATCGTTCCTCAGGGCCCAATCTTGCCTTTACATAAACTGTGTTGTAGTCTTAAATATAAGCCAGGGCAAACCAAGACCCTGATGTTTTTCCAAGGCAGTAACACACCTGCAACAATCACTCCCTGAGGCGTGAGCTGACCCATTCATCATGAGGGGTGTTGACTCTACACATAAAAATGACAGCTTAAGTGGTATTTAATGATATTAGCTATTTCCCAGCTGATCATTTTAGCAGATTCATTCAGCCATGTGCAAGTTGGCAAAGCCTGGGGCAAAAGGCCACACCTGGCCATTCAGAAACAGCCCCCTTGGTAGCTGAGTGCAGGTGAAATCAGGACCCATTTGTTGAAGAGCTTTTCAACCCATGTCAGCTATCGGGAGGGCTCCAGGACTCTGCTCTGCTGCCCCCAAGGCTAATACACAGATACAGTGTATGCAGGTTCTTCCTAATGGTTATTGGCTTGCAATCCTCTCCTCAGCATCTGTCTTGCTTACATTTGAGGCCAGTATTTTTTCCTAATTTATAGACTAAATAAATGAATCCATGACCTCTCAACAGACACCCTGCCATGCCTTGCTGAACACCGGGATTATTTCTAGCTGAGTGAATTAAACAGCCTGGAAACCCCAAAAGAACACTTAGATGCCAGAGCCTGAATGTTGGTCCTCCAGAAATATTGGCCAGTGCTTGAGATAAAAGACACAACCTTCCATACCAGGACTCTGCTCTCAAGGACAACTCTCTCTCTCAGCCAAACTTCTAATCAATCAATCAATCATATGTCAGTCAATCCCCAAAGTCAAATTTATGTAAACACCATATTCATCTAAATACTCTAGCCACTTTACCCATCTTTATAGATGACCCCAACTCCCAACAGACTTTACTGGCTCTTCCCAGTATTTCTGTCTGTATGTGCACATATACTGACAACTGTTTTAATCTCATCTGCCTGTTTTCAGCAAGACCTATGAGTCCCAAGGTTATCCTGCTTCTAACACCTCTCTCCATGGAAGGACCCATAAAATTTCCTGCAATAAACAACAGATCATCCTCTGCTCTCCTGGCTATGTTTCATATATCTTCTGCAAATGACCAGTGAAATGACAAGTTGCTGCCCTCATAAACTTCTTAAAGTGCCTTCCAGAGACATGGTGGGCTCTGCAATGTGCTTAGCTTGCCATTGATCTCCACATACATGGTATAAAGAAATAATCTTATCCATGCAATGAGAAATTGGAAGGGCGGATATATTGTAAGCATATTTCATCAGAAAAGTCCTCAGGTGTAATTGCTCAAACTAGACAGGAAAACTAATTGAACGTAATAACTGTGATAAGACTCTCTGTACTTCATGACAGAGGCAGCACTGTTGGCTGAGCTTAATCTGGCATTATGGCATATGGGTTACATAAAGAATTGTTTGCAACCCTAGGAAACAGCCTGCAGCCTGGACAGGCTTAACATAAACTATGTGGCCACCAATCCAACTTCCTTGAAAGTAACAAGTGATTTTGAGAGACGTAGACTATATGAGGTTGCTGTAGCCAACTATTTTCTACTTAAGTGACTACATTTTTACCTTCCTCTGTAACAGTTTTTACTCTGCTGATTGGTGTTGTGAATACAAAATTTATGGCATCTTGAGTGAGACCAGGAGATTCAGGGAGAGTAAAATAAAATGTAATTTCACATCAAAATGACTCACAGAGAAGCTGCTTCACTGACTGTGAGATTAATTGTCATATTTAATGCATTATAAACCTCTACTTGTTAATTTATATCAAGTCACCCCAAGATTTCCAGGCCATTGCACCAGGCAGTTACTGATTCCAAGGTAGCTTGCTCTAATATTTAGGTCCAGCATGGCTATAATCCATTAGGATCTTACTGCTCAATTACAAAAGGATCATTAAAAAATTATTTCATCCCATGGCATCGATATTAAATCAGTTCTTCAAGACCAATGTTTATTCTGCAATGACTGACTATGCTTTAGCAGATCAGTTTCGAAACCTTGAAATTTTGTTTTGGAAAACCTTTAAACCTTTTGAAACCTTGTTTTTGTTTTTGCACCCCCAGATTCCTGAGACCCATCCCCAATTCAATCACCTACACAGATGAAGACATCGCCTTCCCCCAAATCTAAGGCTGTCCTGGTGCCACAAACCATTGGCCAGACCATCGAGAGGGTTATGCCTATTTGCCCACTGGCTTCTTAAGTCCATTCCCTAAATATTTATTATTGTCCACTGTTACAGACAAGAGACAGAGTGAGCTGGATCTTTAATCTGACTTGGCACCATCCTCCTTGGAGCATAGCTTTGTCTGTCCTTGTAAGTCAGTCTACCGGCCTGTAACAGAGATGAGGGGCGGGTTTGGTAACAGTGGTGTAAAATGAGAGTAATATTATTGAGGCTGTGTAAAGCCAACATCCATGCCATAGAAGTGAGGCCCAGAAATCTGTTGTTCTCACAAAGGGAATTAAACATCTCCTTCAGGATTGTCTGGATTTATGTGCCATGCTGTACTGCTGCCGCTGCACAGTAAGCACGTTTTCCTTCAGACAAGGGCAGATCACAACAGGCAAAGGAAACCTCTGTTTCAAGCAAATTTAAAGACCATCCATGCATGCTTTAGAGGCACAAATTACCCCCCCCACACACACACACAAACCAATCAAACAGCAGTGTCGTAAACGTGGAGACATCAGAGTGCAATATTCCTCTCTGACTCTCTCCACACACCATACACACACACAGAGTGTTTGTCTCTGGGTCAGTGGGAAAGTTAATTAGAAGAATGGAGTTTCTTGTGATGGAAGATGCCACCCTGAGATGATTCTGAGTCCTCTCTCTGCTTCTGATGAATTACAAATGACAGCAAGGGAAGTGAAGGACACTGGCAGTGACAGTTTGTCAGCCACACTCACTCTTCGTACGTTTTTTTGGGTGGGTAACTTTTTCTCCTCTGCTCGTTTTACAACACTCGCTACAACTTCCCTCCTCCCTTATGCCTCCTCTCCCTTTCCTTTTATTTGCCAGCGGGTGACTGGAAGGTGAAAGAGAGGGCCGCCCCTTTGAGATGACCTCGTGAGCCACAAAGGGAGGCGTTTGGACAGGGGCGGTGCAGGAGACCTCTAGACAGGGCTTTCAGATGTGATAACCATGATGCTGAGCAAACAACATCTGCGAATCCTGCTGGAGCAGGTGCAGGGCTGTGCATTGGGTTGTCACTTGCCTCCAGACGGACAGGCAAAAAGGAACCTAGCAGTGAAATATTTCTTATCGAGAGATGCTTCTTCTTTCTGCCAGCCTATGCATCTCTCCATCAATCAAGAAGCCAGCAAGTAGACTGGAACAGGACTTACTCATTTCCCGTTCTTTAATTTTTCTTTGTATTTTCACAAGCTGTTCATCTACCGCTACAAAGTTCTTGCTTTTTTTAGGTGTGTTGTTATGAGAGATGGCTGCTATCATCCTGGTACAACATGGACTGGGCAGCGACACACTCTGCACAGTGTGATTTCTCCCATCACAGTATTTTTCTCCTAACAAAAAAAAAAAAAAAAAAGAAGTGGATTTTTCAACTTGAAACATTTTGGGGAAAACCTTTTTTTGAAGTTGTAAACACATGTAAATGAATTTCAGAAGAAGAAAATTCTGGTTTTATTTTCTTGCAAATGATTGCAAGATAGAACCAGTTTTGGAAGAAATAACTTGGGGGGCTGTGGAAGTTTTTTCAGGGCAGCAAATGCTCTGTGAGTGATACTGCATGTGTCCCAAGTGCTTCTCCTGTGCAGAAGCAGATGAAACACACGGGGGCCCTGAGTCTTGATCTTGGAGCCAGAATAGGGATTTGAGCACTTATTTCAAAGGATGGAAAATTAAACAAATAGTATATGTTCATGAATCAGATTATGACCATGCCTGAGTGAAGACGATTGGTTGTTAACTCCACTCCCATTAAAGTTCATATTCTGAAAGGCTACACAGCTGCTAAATAAAAGCTGAAATAGATTTCTGTGCTAACTTCAAGGTCATGTTTCTGCAACATTAGGGAATACATTAAAATGCTCAATTTGTGCCCTGTAACTCACCAAAAATATAAATGTAGCTTATATTAAATAGACCTTTGCCAGGATCTCTTCCTCTCTAACTTTTTCTCCTTTGCCATTTTGAAAAATGCATTTCAATATGAGAAGCTTTTCTTTACAATATTTGCTCTTTCCTCAGTGGAAGCCATCATTGCCCCAAGGAAAAAAAAAATACAGATTTTATCTTTCCAAGTGAATGATGAATCAAAGGTCTCAAGTCTCCTCTTGCCCACAAAATCCACTGACCTCAGTCCAGCTATTTATTGTCCCTAGCCTAAGAGAGCAATGGTAACAGCCCTGATTTTCTTTTGCTTGTGCCTAAGCCTAAGTTCTTTGCCTATGAGTAGGCATGTGCCATATGGTGTGCAAGTAAGCTGGTTCCTCTTCCTTTACCTCCAGCTTAAACTAACATGGTGAGGTGAACTCTCACCATGCAGGGGCAGTAGTTTTGGATAGCAGAATTCCCATTCCATGTATTCAAGGACCATCCAAAAAATCCCAGTGAGGCACTGGAGCATAAATGAGGACAACAGATGCATTTCTTTGCTACTACTCCCTGCTGCTGGGGGAATTAAAGGAAAATGCCACATAATCAATTAAGATTTGCTAAAATCCTTTAGGGAATGCTTCCACTAAGGAGAGCGCAGAACCCTGTTAAAAATGACCATATGGCTCTTAGGCTGGAGTGGGATTACATCTGACCAGCTTGGAGTACTCGCAGAGATTGGCCATCTTGGCTCCTGCCAGGGAAGATATCGCTTCAAAAGTATATTGAGTGGGATGTCTGCTGAGTTTATGCTTCTTTCATAGTGCATCCGTCAAAATCCTTGCAACTGAATTCCTCCCTGCATCCTTTCCATAGGAAGAAAGAGCAGGGTTTGCCCTTTGAGGTAGGCTGAGGCTGGAGTCACAGGCTTGGCCACCCCTGAGGTTGGGGAGGCTGAGGATCAGCTTCAGATCTCTCTGAATTCAACTGGAAATACCTCATGCCTTGTAGCACACCTCAAATTTAAACTTGTCAAGATATTAGTCCTCTACCATGGATGGTGCTGTGGTCCAGATCCAGAAAGACTGGCCAATGCCCCTTGCCAGAGCACTGAGCGCTGTAGGACGATCCAGAACCACAGGTCCCTGCCTGGGAAGAGTGTCTGTGGGCTGAAATGCCAAAATAATTATTATTTTATCACCCTTCTATTAATTCCTGTACTGTACAGAGATCAGGTCCCAACCATTTACTTTGCTCCTTCCACCTAGACTGAATTTCACAGGACATGTATGCTTTACTGCTAACAAACCAGCTTTCACTCTTTCTGCCACATCTACAATGCTAGTGATTTTCTTGGCTCTTGCAGACCTGACAATGCAGCAGAGAGGCCTTCGTTTACCTTCTTGCTGCATCCCTTGGGCTCACTGGTGACACCTTGTCCCATGGTTTTTGCCCTGAGCTGCTCTGCCAAATAGTTTCACATTTTGAAGTAGGAGAGGAAGCTGTTTCCTGCAAACAGGTTATGAATTGAAATATTTCCCTGAGCTCCTGTTCACATGATTTCTAATGCACTGGGCATCAGCTTAGCCCTCTGATGAATCAAAGTCATTTTGTAAAAATGGCACCTTAGTGTTGCATATATATTGCCGCTCTACCGCTTCCCTGGCATATTTATTCAGTTTACTAGTCAAAACTAGTTTCATGCTACACTAAGCCCAGCAGGGTCAACACCTAACCTATGAAAATCAAGCTGTCTCTTTTCTCTCTGCTTCATACATCATCATCAACCAAAGCTGGATAATAGAAAGCAGGTTTTGATCCTGGAATGATTATTGCTGCTGTTGCTGCCTGGGATGTGGCAGGAAGAAAGACAAAGAGGGGAACAGGTGAATTTGCAGTGGTTTGATCCTGCGGACCTGGGAAAATAAGCAAGTGCAGCATGGCTTGTCACATACAGTGAGGGCACCATGTCGACAAGGCCTGTGGGTGTCTGTGGTGAGGCTGTAGTGGCAGCTGTGGCTTGATACGGACATACAAAAACACACCAGCACAGAAAATTTGGAAGAGCTGCAACCCAAGGGTCGTGGCAGTAGGATCTCTCATGTTCTGGTGAAGTCTAGATTAAAAAACATCTCATCAGTGGACTTCTTGGTTGCAGACAGGAAGGTAACAAATAACCAGAAGCCTTGGAGAGAAGATAGTTGTGTGGTATTTGTTCTAGACTTTTGCGATGAACCCGGGAAACTGCTGCCAACCAAGACCAGGGACTGACCTTTCAATGGACCATCTGGGAGCAGAGATGATGGAGGATCCTAGTATTTCATCCTTCGGTACCTCTGAGCTAGAAGCTTCACACACGCTGTGAAATATCTGAGAAGGCTTCCAGAATAGCTGAAATGTTTGCTCCATGTGAACCGTGGGCAAAGGCCTGTCTACACGTAACACGGATAGAAGAGGAAAGGAGTAAAGGAGCAATTTAGGCTGCTCCTGCTCAGGGCTGCCAGATGCTGAGCTTGCTCTGTGACCAGTGGAGAAAATCATTAGTTATATCTGGCTATCCAACTAAAAGTATGTAAGCCATACATATGTTCGTTCAAACAAGTTATGCGTTTTAAATTGATCAGTGTTTTCTCCACTGTTTTTCCCTGACTCTCCCTGATTTTCTTCACTGGCAGCTCTAGGATGGTGGTGTGATCACTCCCTTACATATGGCAGTGAGCATCAGGGCTGTGCTTTGAAAATGGCCAACAGTCCACAGCTTTTCTGGGGGACCAGTGTCCTGGTTGCGTCTGGAATAGAGTTAATTTTTTTCCTAGTAGCTGTTATAGTGCTGTGTTTTGGATTTAGTATGAGAAGCCCAAGGGCCCAGGACCTCTGGTTCTGGCAGTACCTGCAGAAGTGGGCGCAGCAGCAGCAGTGGGTGAGGAAGCTGAGACCAGGGATGCATACAGACTCCACACAGATGCATGCACTACTACTGTCTGCAGGCGTAACTGAGACAGTCTCTCTTTGGCTGACAAACCCAGCAAAAACAAGCTTTCCAGAATCACCAGGTGCAATTCTACAGCTTGAGACAAAAAAACCCCAAACGACTCCAAGCCGTGGTAAGCAGGAGCTGAAACACCTCTCATCCTCTGCAGAGCAGGCACAAGGGGAGACTTGTAACACACACACACGCTCTTATTAATTTTTTGAAATCATAGTTAAAAGCATGCATTTCCATCGCATGGCATACACTGAGCTGCAGATTCAGAGCTGTGCTTACTCTTGCCTGCTAGACCTGCCCTGCTGCACAGCGCAGCTCCGCGAAGCTTCGTCTCCAGTTGTCAGTTTTACATATCGCTGTGTTTAGCATGCAACCGGCACTCCTCACCTGCCTTTCACTGGAACTCAGCATGGCCCCCTTGCTATTGATTAATTTGCACTAATTAAAACCAGCAGTGTTTCTGCAGAAAAGAAAGATGTGTAAGTGTCAATAAATTATGGGAAATTTCACAGATTAAAGATTGCCAACTTCTGCTTGAAAATAACTAAACAAATGCTAATGGCTCTTTCCAAAGAGCCCAAATTCACTAACAGGGCTGCATGAATGGGCTCCAGTGCTCTTCTTCGATTTCAGTGTAGCTAACATTTACAGCGATGCTCCGTCTAGGTTACAAGCTGAAAGACTTCATTTATTTCAACTTAGGTATTTCTGTTTTCAAAGCTAATTTATTCATTGCCGTTTGCTCTTCCTTGCCAGCTACTCAAACCAATGGGCTGAATCAAGATTTTTTAGTGCCAACAACATGGCAACCCTACAAAAATCCCAAGCAAACAAACACAGGAATTGTGACAAGCCACCAAGCCAGCAGTGCTTGTTAGCAGCTGCTGGTAATAAACCTGCTGGAAAGCAGGTGCAATAAAGGAAACTTCGTAAATCCGTAACAAACAACTGGGGACAAACCTAGCTTTTAAGGGATGAAACTGGATTCAGGGACCTGAGATAATGGTAATTCAGAGCAAAGTCAGATTTCTATTGCCTCAAAGCTGCGGACACAGGCCGAGTGCGCGGGGAGCAGCCCACCCGTGGGCACGGTGGCACTGCAACATCTCTCTCGCACTTTCCTTTCCCTGCTGTCGTCTCTGTCCTGACCCCACTGCTCCCAGTTTTCAATACAGCACATTTCCTTGGTGCCAGGGAAGCCAGCATGTTGCAAGGGCAGCTTCAGGAGATGTTGGTTATCAGGAGGCGCCTCCCAGTCTCCGCAGCTGACGATGGACTGATTATCCTCAGGGCTTACAGATGCGCAGTAGCTAAAATCCAAATGCACCAAAGTTTTGCAACTTGCTGGCAATGGAGGATTCAGACAGCATCAGCAACAGGCTTTTCAGCAGGGACAGAGCACTTACTGATTTTCAAGTGGGAGGAGTGAATTCCCTGGGAACGAGAAGCGTTATGAGGCCTGACACGATGCCAGCGAGGCTGAGGATGTGGGGGCTTGGCAGTGAGAGATGTGTCATTCGTTACAGGGTTAGGTTTAATGACGCCCTCTTGCCCTTGATCTTTGGAGCTGTGTGAGGGAGCAGAGGGGAGGAAGAGCTTAAATGTCAGCTCTGCGTCGAGGTGGGTGAATTCCCCAGCATTAGCGGTGGCTGGCCAGGATGAGGTCCCGTCCTGGTGGGAGCATCTCATCAGACGTGCTGAGAGCAGCAATGACAAATCAGGAAGCTCCTGCCGTTGGCTTGGTGGGATTAATTAACTCCCGCATTGTCATTGCTTCCAATTAACTCTGTGGCTGCAGGCAGGTCCTGCTGGGTTTTTGTGGGGAAGGACCGATGGGGCGGCGAAGGCCGGTGTGTGGGAGCTGTGGAGCAGCACAGGGGCAGGAGCAGAGCAGGGGTTTGGCTGCACACATAGAAAGAGGAATGCAACTGGAAGCAGATGGAAAGGTGATACAAACATAATAGTGCAAAGTCACGCAATTGGGTGCTACATAAGTAAGAATTTCTACAGGAGAGCTAGGAAGGGAAAGGGGGACCCTTGGCCTTTGGAAATCTTTCTGTTGGAAGACTCAGATTTATTAGTCAGTCACAACAGAAGAAATCTCATCAGAACAAGTGTTTCCATGAGAAACAGGGAAGTACTGATGCCATTGTACAAGGCAGAAGTAAGGCTGTGTATGGGATATTTTGTACAGGTTATGGTTACTCACAGTCAGGACAAAATAGTTTAAAGTGAGAAAGTTTTAACTCATCTGAGTTAAACATTTAACTCAATGTTTAACTTTAACATCTCATCTGAGAAGAGATGTCTGTTGAGAAGAGGCTGTTAGCCTGGCATGATGAGTTTCAGCCTTTGATCTGTGGACTCCTGGGGTCAGAAAGTCTCTAGACCTTAAAAATGTCCCCCAAAGCAGTATTTGATTCCAGAACTGGGTTGCCACATGGACCAAGGACAGAGATAGGACTGACTTCTCTGTAGATAGTACATAGTGTCAGACTGAGGGTGTGTTTTGCTCTGTGGCTCACACTCCTACTGAGGAATGTACATTTGGTCTGATATATACCTTAGGCTGTAATAAATTAGTCTCAGAAGTCTATCTCTATCACTGTCGCCCATAATGACCAGTATCTCAAGATGAAAAGGAGTTTATAAAATTGTGGTATTATTTAGCATTAGCTAACGTGAAATTTAGCCTGTTGTTTGTTGCAGGAAAGACAAGAAAACAAGATTGACAGTTGTGGAAACGTTCAAAGGGCTTTAATCTATAGAGACGTCTATCAGGCATTTTATACCACCAGCTGCCTGATCTGGCTAAAAACTCCAGAAGCTGCACTCAAGAATCCAGTTTATGAGAACTGTGGACTCTTTTTATAACCAATCCAGTATCAAAGTGTAGGAGGGTGGACAATGCTGCACTGATATACCCAGAAATCTGGGGTGGGATTAATTTCATCTTCCTATTTGGAGATGTCGTGGTTTAACCCTGGCTGGCAACTAAACACCACCCAGCTGCTCGCTCACTCCCCCCAGTTGGATGGGGGAGAGAATCGGAAGGGTAAAAGGGAGAAAACTCTTGGGTTGACACAAAGACAGTTTAATAGGTAAAGCAAAAGCCACACGCGCAAGCGAAGCAAAACAAGGAATTCATTCACTACTTCCCATCGGCAGGCAGGTGTTCAGCCATCCCCAGGAAAGCAGGGCTCCATCACGCCTAATGGTGACTTGGGAAGACAAACACCATCAATCCGAACGTCCCCGCCTTCCTTCTTCTTCCCCCAGCTTTATATGCTGAGCATGACGTCCTATGGTGTGGGATATCCCTTTGGTCAGTTGGGGTCAGCTGTCCTGGCTGTGCCCCCTCCCAGCTTCTTGTGCCCCCCCAGCCTGCTCGCTGGTGGGGTGGGGTGAGGAGCAGAAAAGGCCTTGACTCTGTGTCAGCACTGCTCAGCAGTAATGAAAACACCCCCGTGTTATCAACACTGTTTCCAGCACAAGTGCAAAACATAGCCCCATGCTAGCTGCTATGAAGAAAATTAACTCTATCCCAGCCAAAATCAGCACATTCTTCACCCCTTATTCCATACCATTTACGTCATGCTCAGGTCCCACACTACCCAATACATCCTCATTAACCATACCCCCCTCCCCCTTCCCATCCTTTGGTGTAATACACAGATATCGTTGCCTTAGTTTATGGCCCACCCCTGTGAAATGTCTGTAAAATGTCCACAAAATTTCCATTGAGTTCATGTAGTCCATGACTTCGGGCTCCATCTGTTATGGTGGTCATTCAGGACAGGAGAGGTGGTGTGTTGAGTGGAGTTACTGGGCACCAAAGCCAGCTCAGGTCAGGTCACTGCTGCACTTGCACTGCTTCTTGTAAGGCTTGTCCTCCACTGGTTCGGGTGGTTCCTGCTATAGTAATTCCTATAACATGCA
>NW_008825290.1:295691-303800 GCF_000699105.1 Pygoscelis adeliae | reverse complement strand
GTCAAACTTAAGCTTGTTTCTATAGTACTGAAAGGAGCTAAGTTTCAGAGAAAATAAATGTGGGAGAGTTTCCTAGGCACAAATAAAAGTTATCTCAATAATGCACCGAACAATGACTTCTATATCGGAGGCAGCATTTGCAGAAATTGTTAATGTTAGTTGCTGGTGGCAATGGGAAGTTGCACAGCTGGATATCAGTCCTCAGCTTCATAAAGTCACCTCTGCTCTGTGAGGTAGCTTTGCTCTATGCTTTTTCTTTTAATTTTCTTTGCCTTATAGAATTAAGAGATGCAGCAGTATCAACAACAGTGAATTATTTATAGGGAGCTGTCGTGGTTTAACCTGGCAGGCAGCTAAACACCACACAGCCGTTTGCTCATTCCCCCCCAAAGTGGGATGGGGAACAGAATCAGAAAAAAGGTAAGACTCATGGGTTGAGATAAAGACAATTTAATAGGACAGAAAAGGAAGGAAAAATGATAGAATATACAAAGCAAGTGATGCACAATGCAATTGCTCACCACCTGCTGACCGATGCCCAGCCAGTTCCTGAGCAGCAGCTGCGCCTCCCCGGCCAACACCCCCAGTTTTTTGTTCAGCGTGACATCATATGGTATGGAATATCCCTTTGGCCAGTTTGGGTCAGCTGTCCTAGCTGTGTCCCCTCCCAGCTTCTTGTGCACCTCCAGCCTCCTCACTGGCAGGGCAGTATAAGAAGCTGAAAAGTCCTTGACTTAGTGTAAGCACTGCTCAGCAACAACTAAAACATCAGTGTGTTATCAACCGTGTTTTCAGCATAAATCCAAAACACAGCACTATAACAGCTACTAGGAAGAAAATTAACTCTATCCCAGCCAAAACCAGGACAGGAGAACTGATCCACTTGTCATAGGTTTATTTTACAGGCTAGAAAGAATAATAGGCATTTTAAAGAGCAGTTCATCTCATCCTAATATGGACATTAGGATGAGTGCCTGTGTCTCTCCTTGGCTATAATTGGAGCCTGGGGTGCCTAGCTCAAATGGAAATGTCTGCCTTCTAGAAGTGAGATGAATCCAACCCCTTGCATACAGAAACTGAGGGTCATATTTTTGCTTTCCTCAAGAGGGACAATCCTTTTAAGCTGTTCCTATTCTGAATTGCTCAGCATTTTTCTAGATGGGTGCCTATGTATTTCTCTGTGGTGTTTCCAGGCTCTCTTTCCAAGCACAAGGGTTGTGCCTGTCTGGCTGCCTGCCATGGGCCAACAAGTATCCTCATGGCTATCATGGGTGCTGCGCTCTTTTGTCACTCTCCCAGCGCTTGGGGAAGAAGATGTGAACTCTGTTGTAGAGATGGAGGAATGCATGGCCCATGGAAGGGTAATGGTCACTCAACCCAGTAAGCAGGAGAGCTGGGAAAAGGCCCCAGCTTCTGATCTTTAGACTGTGTTGTCTCTCCACATCATGCAATGGCATCTTTGTAGCTGAGTTGGGAGGAAGAACAAAAGTCCTTGGCAAGGGAGATGTGGGGCTTAGGTTGTATTAGAAACTCACGGGAAAGAAATTATGATGTCAGAGGCATTGAGTGGTGGGTGAGGCATTAAACCACGGTCATTTGAACTGAGCATGAAAATTCATGTTCAAAGCAAAGTACATGCATTTCTTCCTTGGAAAACACATGCTTGGGAGATTTCTTGGTTGAAGTGGATAGCTTAAGGACACAGTGTGAACAAGGTATTTTTCACCCCCTCCCCAGGCCCCTAAGTCAAGATCTTGCCCTCCATCCCAAAGCATAAGCGATCATATTTGCCTAGACTCTGAAAGCCAGCAAGGCACTAGCAGGGTAGAGACACGAAAAACGTCATGGAAGGGCCCTGGGGACAGCTCAGGTATGAGGTAAAGGAGCAGCTTGGCCAGTCTATACACTGGCACATGCTGAAAGGAGTTCAGAGTCCAAACCAGAGGGGCAGAAGGTTGTTTTAGAGGTGAGCAAATTGCATGGAGAGCAATTTAAGTGGATGAAGAGGCACTGCGGTATATACCTCAGGTGGGACACCAAGAACTGAAACTGCAGAGGCTGACACTGGTCAGATGGGAAGTGCATGGGGGAGCAGCATGAACCTTGCACAGAACCTGCTGTCCAACACGATTAGTCCCCTGGGAGTCCTACATCCACTCACAAAAAATTTAGAAGAAAGAGAGCTGTGTCGGCATAAAAACCAGCTCCATTATGCATGGGCTGTTGGCTTCCCTTTATTGCCAGCTCCTCTGGATTCATATCAGGAAGTCTGGAAGCTGCACAACCCTAATGAAAAGCAGAAGATATTCATTATTAAATCTGAAATGTTCAAATGCAGTTGGTTGCTAGCAAATTTCAAGGTCTGTTTGAGTGATCCCCATGCAGCAAAAGCAATGCAATACAAACGATGAAGCAGCTCTGGCTGAGGCTGGTGATACATGTGATTGTACCAAAACTTGCATTGGATTTGCTTTTTGCTGTCTCCAAGGCTGCTGATTAACCTGAAGAGGTGAATTCTGCCCTGAGAGGCTGAGGGTGGCTTCTTAATCTGCTCTTTCCTCCTGAGTTTAGGTGGAAGCTCAGTAGAAAATATTGGATATGTGACTGACAGTGTTCGGCATCTTTGCCATTAGCCAGGCACTGAAGTGAAAATGGAAGGATAATAACTTCTATTATTAACTCAAGGAAAATTTTTTATTTTTTTAATCCCAGGGATGTCTGTGTTTAGGACCTGATGTGCGAGAACAGAGGTGCTACGTGCTTGACCTTCACTTCTCCTTTCTGTGCTCAGCACTATGCCAGATCGGGCTCTGCTGCTTCTTTCAGTGTTTCATGGCTGGAGACTGGAGGGCCTCTTCTCCATGGGAGTCAGAGATGTCCCAGGACCATCAGACATTCTTTCCCCAGACTTCCCTGCATGCCAGGAAAAACCCTTCCTTTTATTAAGCAGTCACTTGGAAACATCTTCTCGGGACCACTGCAACACCAGCTCTCAAACTATGCCATGAAACCCATGTTTCCTGCCAGGCTGTGGATGCTCTGCAGTAATTCACAGGAAAGTTGGGTGCTTACAAGATACGCCACTACCATGCCTTTAAGAACAACTATATTCCTGCAGTAAAACATGCCTGAGTATCAAACCACTCATGCTGAAAACGGACTGAGCTCAAACTCAGGGAAGATAAAATGCAAATAAAAGTGAATATTTACAATGTCTAACTAGGCAACACAGTCGCAGGTGAAGAAAGGCAAGAAAAAGCTACTTAATCCAGTAATACAAGGATCAAATCTACAAAGTCTCCTTCCTTCTCCCTGTATTTAAGTTTCTCTCAGCTAGCACTACTGACTGGCTGGATTTGCAGCAAGGGCCTGATGGTGCGGCTTCTCCAAAAGTGGGACTTCTGGGGAAAACATAGTGACAATACAATCCAGACAGGCAAGTCTAGAGAGCACCAACAGACAGTTTCAATATTCCCCTGTCTCTGCACACTGGGAAGATTTATTCATGAAATGCCTCTTATTTTAAACTAAAACAGTGCCTATTATCTGGTCTCCAGACATCTCAGAACAATGTTTTTCAACAAAGCTCTAATCAAGAGTGCTGTACTTCTCCAGGCCTCATAGCTCTCTCTATTGCTGGAAAATTGGGGGTTGCTTTTTAAGTCGCAGACTAGAAGCAGGGGATGTATTTCCACTTATCCCAACAGGAACATTTTAGGCCTGAGTTACATTAGGAGAAATACTCTGAGGCTTCTTAAATTTTCAAGCCACCTTCCATTTATTCATCATGAAAATTATTTTCATAGTAAACCAGGAAAGTTGGTTTGTCTTCTAAATATGCAGATGAAACCCTTGTGGGTTGAGAGAGGAGGAGCGTGGCATGAAAGACAGCTGCCTTGGGTCCGCTGAGGAGACATGAGCAAGCGCTGATGAGATGCTGAGCTGACCAGGAATTGCATGACCACAGCAGGATGGCATTGAGCCAGAGCTAATACGCCGTGCTGACAGGCTGGGTTTATTTAGCTGCTTGGGCTCCATGCCATGGTACTGCAGTGAGATGGGTGCTGGTCAGCTTTGAGCGTGGGCAGAATAAACCTGTGTCAGCAGGGACGAGTACACCTGCAGCCCCTGACTCCTTCCCACCAGTCACTCAGTCTAGAAGGAGTGAAGAAACGTACCTTGTTTTCCTTCCCATGTTCTTAGCGCTTGCCAGTAGACTTGAAAACTGTCCATTTTTCATTTATGCTTTGCAGAACAGTTTGAACTTCATGGATAAGCAAATATGAGCACTTTCTTATAAGCAGGAATATGTCCCATCTTCCCCATCTTCTCAGCATCCAGCAAAATGCTCCAGTAGTCAGTACTCAATAGCTGCAGAGCAGTATTTGAGGGTTAGAGGTTGGGCTTCCCTTGCTGCTCTTGAAACGAAGGAAACACATCCTCGTCACCTGTGTTTCAATCTCCAGGCTCCCGTTGGAAAGGGTACTTGAGGTGGGTGGCTAAGACAAAGACTTAACCAGAAATCATGGCGACTAAAGCTGGTTGAGCAATGTGCAACTCCCAGCAAAACCCATCAATGTAAGTACAAAAAAATGTGGTTTTTTTTAAATTCAGTATTTTAAAGAAAATTCAAACCCTGAAATACCATGGCCACAAGCAGAGATATGTCACACTAATAACGTCCCCGTGGTATCTCATGCAAGTCAGACTTCAACCACTTCAGGCTCTCAGTGTCTTTGTAGGTGAGACCTCCTGCTCACGCTCCTTCTCTGAGGGTTTCCTCCCTCAGAGAGGGGAGGCAAAACCCCCAGGAGCCTCTACCATGCCCCACCACAGAGGAGGCAGCAGATTTAGGGCATTCGGTCCATGGTGGGGAATGAGAATGAGAATTGCTCTGACAAAATCCCCTGTGTTGGCAGCATTTCCAAATCAAAGTATTTTAATGAAGACATAAACACACACACACTGGGGATCGGATTTTTTTTTTGGCTGAAGTATTTACGGTTGCAGTCAAAACGTTTTCATTTTTTAATATTTGTTTTTGTGAGGAGTAATTGAAGTTTTTGCTACAAAGCAGATACTTCACACAATAAACATGTCTTTTAAAAAAAAAAAAAAACAGTTTAGAGGGAAAATTTTCAACCATCTGTCTGGCTGAAGGACTATTGAAGAGGGAATACCAAGGGTTTATGTAGATTTTTTGCAACTCTTCTAGACCCATTAAAAATCCGAAGCTTTGGCTCATGTGAGAAAAGGTGAAGGACACAGAAAGGAAAACAAAACAACAGGGTCAAGTGAAATGCCACAGTCAAAGGAAAGTAGTTCTGAAATAACTATGAAAATTTTCAGTAGCCATTTTCTATCTTTCTAGTGTGTTTTCCACATGCAGCAATGGGGTATTGCTGACTAACCTTGACAAGAGAAGGGGCTACATTACCACGTTGCTGTGGAACAGTACTTTTCTCCATCAACACCTTCATTAAAATAAGCAGGACTATTTGTGCAGTGCGGTGCTCTTCAAAAGCAAGCATCAGCATCTACATCTGGCCCAAACAACTCAGTAGAAATTCCCCTACGCCGTGAAGCCATGAGTTGGTTCAGGTGCGCATGCGAAAGAGAGAGAGCAGCAGCAACCGGTGGTTTTTCCCCGTGGCTGGCAGCCAAGGCGTCGATTATCATCATGCAAGCAAAGGATCAGCTCATCAGGGGCTTGTTTCTCTGCACAGCTAAGGAGCTTAGTGCAATAGAGGTGAGCTTGATTCCAGGCCAAAGAGTCAAACCGGCTGGCAACGTGGGCTCCACCTCACTTCTCCTCCCGGGGCTTACCCCCTCTTTTAGCATAAATCCTTAGCTCTGGACCCAGAGGCGGTGCATGAAATATTAGTGGACCCTCCTCCACCCTCTCTGTCAGGCAGCTTTATGTGTTTTAGCCCTTCCAAAAAAAAAAAAAAGAGGAGGGGGAAATCACTAAACATTTTCTATTTCAAAACAGATTTCATCTTCCATAGAAAGTAATACTGCCTCCAGCCATGTGTAACTTATTTTTTATCCAACGGAGTATATGGGCTTATAACTAGATCCTGATAGGAACCCGGGTTTAAAACATTATTCACAGCAGGTTATTTGATCTTTATTTGCTGAATGCACTCAGCTGAATCCCTATCTCCAAACAATATGAGAAATAAAATGCTGGGCATGCTTCATTGGCCAGCCAGCTCATCTTGATTTGCAGAGACGACTACATCCCTCTCAGCAGTTTCAGAGACGTACCATATCCCAGGCACTAAGATGCAGTTTCTCCTTCCTCTTTCCCCACCTGAACACTTATCTTTTCTTGCTTTTCTCCTTCCCCCAATTAGGAGCTTTAAAAAACACTTCAGACCAGCCCTTTCCCTTCACCATGACTTTTGGGAATTCGTGCTTTCCACTGCATATTTGGGGATGCTCATTCAAAGCCACTTGCCATCTGTTCTTGCAAAGAAGGTCAGATCCTGATAGCCTGCTCAGGAAGCCATAGGACTTCGTGGCGAGATTGGTCACCTGAGGAAAGGCAGGTTGGTAGAGGCTGTGAGACCCTGGCAAAACTACTGCTACTTCATTTAATTAATATAACTGCTGTGACACATATCAAGGCTGACCTTGTCTCTACCACATCAACTTTGCTGCAGTTACTAGCTGTGCCACAGGTAAAGGTGGACTTGGACATTGAAGGTGACCACTGGGACTGCTTCTTTCAAGAAAACCCCTGATGACTACAAACTGGATTCATTACTAAGCAGGATGGATAAGGCTTTGCTGTCATGAAAGGGAAGCCAGAGCAGCTTGGGGAGAGAGGCTGAGCTACATGCAAGATCAGGTTCTTCATTCCCTTTGACTTTTGATGAGACACACCTTTGAAAATCCTCCCTCAGATATCCCGAAATAAAAGTCTCCAGCTTCCAGGCCAGAGCCCAAGCACAAAATATGCTTCAGAAACTCCAGTGCAGAGGTTCCTGCTGTGGCAGGGCTTTGGGGATGGTGAGGAAGTCCTTGGTGGACATTGCTGCAGCGGGATGGTGGCATTAAACTAGCCAGTGCTCTGCACTGCTATCGCAGATACAGCAGGCCAGGGCCACTTTTCACATGAATATCAGTAGCTCTTATGTTCCCTTCCCCGGGATGTATTTCAAAGCCTATCGGCCCATCACAGCTAGCTCCTCCTGTTTCCCTTTCAAGACATGTCAGGAGGCCATCTCGCTGCTGGGCAATGCGTAGGTTATGTTCATTTTCCCTGGGTGACAGCAGAGCAGTGCCATTGACCCAGATGAATGTTCCTTCACGCTAACATGAATTAAACCACCCCCTGTTGTCATTAACTGGCTTGCTGTACCGTGCAATGTGGCAGATTTGGCCCTGTCCTCCTTCACGTACAGCCTGGGAGTGTCACCGAGCCTGGATGGATGTGGCAGCAACTGGGACAGCTCAGTGTTGGCTTTGCGGCCTGAGGGCAAACACTCAGGTTGCGTGTGGTTCACTGGGGAAGGAGGGGGAGATCTGAGGAGGCAAGGATTAAATGTCTCACTTTTCTTTCCCCGTTATTAACCCTAGAAGAGAAGAGAAGAGAAAAAAGAAACACAGACCAAACAGTCAGGGATGGAGATTTGCATGGCTGGGTCAGAGTCACAGTTGGCCTATCCTCTTGGGAACACTACTCTGTTATTAATAAAAAGATAAACAAGCCCTTTTATTTATTTATTTTCTGTTCTCTCCCCAAGTCCTTTGATTTTTCTTCTGCTTCAGGGAGCCCTGCTCCCTGCCATTAGCTCTGCAGAGGGAGTGTTTGCAAGAGGCTGCTCTACGAAAGACAAAAATCAAAGTGGGTGAAAATTATTTTAACTATTTCGAGCAATCATATCACCTAGCAGGACTGGCAGAAATGATGCCCTTCATTTATCCCTCTTCCACTGCAGCAGCTGTAGGTCTCATTCCCACAGGCTTTCTCTAACTCCTTGAGGCCACTCCATCCTTGCAGGTATCTGTCTATCCCTCTCTACCCCTGGGGGCAGCTGTCTGGAGCCCCCTCGTTGAGCTAGAGACAGCCTTCTGGTTTTACTGGGTCCGTGTGGGAAT